>NW_010528643.1:0-40414 GCF_000687285.1 Phaethon lepturus | reverse complement strand
TCCCTTTATCCAAGCTACCCAAGATTAAAATCAATCTACAGAGCTTTTTCTGAACAGACACATTACAAGATTTTTTTTTTTATTTTCCTAGACTGCTCATTTCTGACTTCAGTTTCGTAAGATCTTAATTAATGATTAACCCATCGTAAGGTTGAAATATGCAAGTCATTCTCAGGATATTAACATAAACAACAGCAGAGCAATGCAATTGTTCTTTCAAGATGACCTTGTTGCCTTGGGAATGTCAGGAGCTCTGCTGAGGCCTTGGGCACTGTGACAACTCAACACACTGCCAAGTCGATCCCATTCCCTTTCTGAACGTCTTTCTTGGTGATCTTGAAGGACAGACATGCACTTCCCTGGCTGGTATCTGCATAAATCACTAAAAACCAGCTTTGAATTTCTTCAGGAAACACCACCCATTAACACAACTATGACACAGCTACTATATAAATATAAAAGATGGAAATTCAAGTGGATTAACCACTCTGATATTGCAACATCTCATTTATGTAAGCACTAGAGCTCAAAATATATGCTAAATGCATTTTTGATACATCTGAAAAGGTATAGGCGGTACCTCATCTCCTTCTCTGTGGTTGGTGTTACACCCCTAATGTCTCTGATCTGGCTGGGTCCTGAGCACCTGCTGAGCTCTCTGCTCCCTGTATGCATTTCAGACACAAAACTGGCCCATCATGCTGACCTGTAAAATAAATAAACCCCAGACCTACCTCATAACAAGAGAAACTACCTCTACTGTGTATCTAAAAGCTGGCAAAGACAGGTTTTATGCTCCAGTGTGTCAATTAAATGCTGAATCGCTCTTGACTGAGTTTCAGGGCCAGGTCCTGCCTGGCAACAAAACACAGAAGGTGTTGCAGGGAGAAGCTTTAAGTTAGGGAATAAAAAAAGGCAGTTTTGTGGCACCAAGTCCTTCCCTCCTGGCACAAAGATGGGCTGTGCCATGCAATTGTGGTTGTTCAAGATGCCAAAGAGCAAAGAGACTATGGAAATGTTTAGAAATTTGGTACTGTAGAAGTACTTCCATATGAAGTATTTCCTGTCAAGCTGATGAATTAGATATTTTTTTCCTCCGGCCAGAAGACCAGGACTGGAGTTCACTGGTTTCCTAAGCAAAGAAGGCAGAAGCTCTGCCTCTCAGCCCTCGCTCAGGCAAAACTGTAGATCCTGCATGTGGGAGGTGAGCAGTCAAGGACTAAGTCTTCACCAGAAAACTTTATGGGGAAAAAATGCTCAGATGTCCTCATTTTTGTCCCATGTGCACCAACCAGCTGTGTCTTCCCAACACAGTGACAGATGCCTCCATCTGAGCAGGCTGTGGCAGCTGATGCTCTGCCCCACAGCAGGCCCCAGGGCTTCCCACAGCCGCCCTTCCCCAGGGCATTTGGAGAGGCAAGGTCTCAGACTTGGGTTGTGGGTTGGTGCCCACCCTGACTGTTCCTGCACTTCTGCCTGCAGCTGGTTTGTAGGGCGGTCGCCACGCTGAAGGAAGCCGTGTCACTTTCCATGGTCTGGGTGCCCGCAGTTGTAGTTTTACTCTGAAGCAAGATATGATTTTGTTCATTTTTTTTTACCTCTTTCCAAACACACACATGTAATTTTTGCCAGCCAGGATGCACTTTGAGCCTGTCCTTGCGTGGTTTTGCAATGTCACTGAAGTTCAGCGTTAGCTTGGCCGCTGCCTGTGATCCATGTGCTGGTGGGAAGCAGGAAGCCACCGGTAAGCCAGATCTTCCTGAAGCATAAAAACCCCCTGCAAACAGCCTACACAAGCCACAAGAGTAACCTCAAGCTAACCAGCAGAGATAGAGATGCATTTAAATTGGCCAGAGGCAAACCAGCCTACACTTAGAGCAGTTCCTTTGTTCCAAAGCTTTGAAGCAATAACTGCAATGAGCAATTCTCACTTTTGTAACAAATCTGTAACATACAGACCAGGGTGTCTTGCAGGCACTCAACAGGGCACGCAATGACAAGGGATTACTTCTCAAAGTTGTTGTGCATGCACTGGCTGTACACAAGGCATCCTTAGTTGCTCTAGTCTTCAACTTTTCAGCTGCTGACCCTCACAGGAGGGCCGCGTGGATAAGCTAAGGATTCCATCAAGGCTTGGCTTCGCTTCAGCAGACAGATCCCTTGGCTCACCACCCTTTTTGCAGGATGCAGAGGGACACAAGCCTAGTCAGCAGCTGCAGTGCTGGCAACAAAGCAGCACCGTGGAGGCACTTGCCGTCCTGCAATCCTCCAAGCACAAATGATGCAGCTGATGAGAGCTTGGCAGAGCACTCAGGAGGGCTCTGGCAGACAAAATGTTGGGGACCACCAGCACCTCATCAATAATCAGGTCACCAAGGACATATCCAAGCAAGAAAACACCCAATAGCCTTGCCCTTTAGTATCATATAAGCATTCCAGTCTTCCCTGCACTAACCCTCCACTACCACCAGCTGGGTAGTTTCTTGCTACCACTCAAAGCGTTGCAGTAAACTCTTCCAAAAGAAAGACTGTCCACACCCAGTGGAGTGCTACAGCCTGAGAGGACTGTGGCATGCCCCATGCTCTGTGCAGACATACTCCCTCCTGCAGTGTCCTGGCAATGCTGTTGGCCATCCCCTGACCCCACGGGGCTGCAGCAGACCCTGGAGCACACCCAAAAGCTCTCATGTTGCAGATGAGCCCCAAGAAGCGCAGGGTGAAGCACATCAGATTTGACATACATGTCAAAAATGAGAGATAGGGAAAAGCATTACGTCTGACTCAGACTTGCAGCCTGAGTCATGAGGTGTTTGATGATGTACCAGTGGAGATGTACCTGGAGAAAGCACTACAGGCATCATCCAGATAGACTGGGATACTGCAATGATGGGGTGGCATCCTGAGGCCCTGGCCTGTGGGAAAGCTGGTCAGAGAGGACAAGTGTCAGCCTGTGGCAGGGAAAAAACTGTTTTGTGTCCTTAATTTGGATACATATTTCTCCGCACTGGAGTTGCCCCCATGGAGATGTGCAGAGCAGGTCTCCTCCACTGATGCACCTCATCATGTTCAGGGTTTTTCCCCACTTTTGGCTTGCCAAACTGTGGACATTGGCTGGGTAAGTTATGCAATACCCATAAAAGGCAGAAAAAATACCTACATCTGTCTTTTCTGCTTTTCTCTTTTGTGCACCAAGAAGGGCAGTGACACAAGTGCGTTGGCTACACACTCCTCTCTCCTCCTAGCACCTCTGAAGGGAGATGCACAGAGAAACTGGTCTTGCTTATCTGCTGACAGATATTGCAGCCTTCAAACCAGCCCTCCCCAGAGTACACATGGGGGAAGAGAGTGGGCTGGAAATGTAAAGAACTGGAACTGATCCCCCAGCCTTGTGCCTGCTCTCACACAGACGGTGAGGATGGTAAGCAGAGCTGACCTGGCTGAGACCTCCCACTCCGACCCAATCAGGATTTTTTTTCTCAGGGTCATGCAAAACAGAAATCAATAGAAGAAATAATTCTGTCAGTCTATTTGGGTCTGACAGCTTATTTCTCTTTTGCCAGGGAATGTACTGAATATGACATACAGCAAAGAAAATCTGATTTGCTGCAAGAGACGGGAATAGTCAAATACACATATGCAAAGTGACTGAAAATCAAATTATGGTTTTGTATTAAATATTGAAGTAAGAGGGATGCTTTTTAAATGGCTCTGCTGCTGAGCAGTCCTGTACCAGCAAGGTGACCACTATCATCAACTCCAGTAAGATCACAGACATCATTATGGTAGGCATTGAAGGTGCAATATTAAGTGCATCTCAGCTTAGGAAAAAGGTTCCTTCTTCCCCATAGGCACTACTGGAAGCTCATTCAGAACCTGCCACTTGCTTTCCCTAAAACGCGACAGCATCCATACTCTGTCTGACAAAGGTGTTGTCAATTGTACTTTAAACAAAGTAGTTACACTCTAATTAGTGATGTGGTTTTCCCGTGGTTTTCCCATGGTTTCACTCTTTTCTTACAGGAAGCAGAAGAGGATTTTAGCAGAGCACAGACCTCAGGCTGGGTCCCACAAAAGAGTTGAGTTTCACCCACAAATAAGAGCTTCAGCTGAGGCTTTACTGGTATCACAGACTTCAGCTGAGCAAGGTGTCAGCATGCCTTCAGCATTCACAAGCGTGGCCACTGCCCAGAAGCAGTGGAGGAGGGCTCACCAGCTGCCAGCGTTGGCTCCAGCCAGAGCTGCGAAGCGGTGAAACCCCAGGAGCTGCTTCGAGCACAACCAACACAAGCCTGCTGCTTGTGGAAAAAGAAATCATGGAAATCTGCTATAATTTGTGGTTGGGAAGAACAGTCACGTCCTGTTGGGGACATAAGTGTCTCAGAGTCCCAAACTCTTTCACGCCCATCACCCCTTACTCAGGATCCAAATTCCCAAACACCGATCCAACCCACCAACCTCCTAACCGTCCCTGGCAGGCAGGTTTTTGCCAGGTTCAGCCACCTCACCTTTGCCTGAGCCCCCACACCCAACAGGTATGTAGATACCCCAAAACCGCAACGAATTGCATTGCCATTTGCACAAGAGGCTACATGCTGCACAAGAGTCTCCTTCCGAGCTCGCCTAGCATTTCTTAATTTCACCAGGGTGACTGAGACCTGGACCCTTCCCTGCAGCATGTGTAGGTTTTTGAGACACTTTCTGATTGTTTTGAGTGACTTTGTTCCACATTTTGGCTTTTGTATGAGTTCTTCTCAGGCTGTTCCTTTTGGGGTTGGAACTAGGACAGCACCAAGGTCTTAAAGGATTAAATTTAAGAATAGTAAATGCTGCTTTAAATTTATTTAGAAAAAAAAAATCCACTCCCTGAGAAAGCAAACTTCCTTGTCTTTCTGTGGCGTCTTTGTGAGCAATAGAAGGGGAGGGAGAATACGGAAATGTACAGCACTTGGCACTGGGTACACCTCAAACTCGTTTTTCAACATTTTACAACCTGCTCTGGCCATGTGACCTACATGGAAAGATAAACCTAGACATTTAATCCTTTTTCTTTTTTTTTTTTCTTTTTTTTTTACCACAAGGAAGTGAACTTTATGTGGTTGTGAACATTAAATTACAGTAAATGATTTGCCCACAAAAAGAAAAAAAAAGAACCAGAGTGGTTTAATGTAGGGAAGGCTGGGACAGGGCAGCTGTTCGTGACCAAATACTTTTTCTTGGCTTGAAAACTCTCAGTGAGCTTCACTCTTTCTCCCTGGCTGTGGCATTTAGGGACATGTAAAATCATTGCAGTGATGATTACCCACCATTTGCTTTTGCAACCGGAATATGAATAATGACTTTCCGAAAGCCAACTGCTTTTTGAGCTAAAGCAGCAGCAGTTACCCACGTGTAAGTCGTTAGGAAGTTATTTAATACCATATCACTCTGGAAAGCAGCAAGCTTTGCAACTTTTGCTTCACCTCCAGAATACCATCAACTTCTGAAATGACAGCTGCATGCCCGGTGAGGCAGGCGCTCCGCCGTACCTGGACAGGGAAAGCTGGCTCAACCCAGCCGGCGGCACAGGGCTGCCACCACCCTGGACCGGGAGCAGGCTCCTGCCATTTTACGGGCAGCGTGAAGCACGTCCCTGGTGTGGAGAGGCCGGGGTGAACTCGGTGCCCCCCTCCTGCCGGAGCATCCCCAGGGAACAGCGTGCAGCCCCCACGGTGACAAGGCCAGCCCGCACCTCGGGGGCACTTTAGGCTAGGTTATGAGGGGGGGAGCATCCTTGGTGAGGCAACGGTTAGTCAGCATTGTCAGCTGCCATGAGGACACAGGCTGGGAAAATGTTACTGGAAGCAGAAGATGCGCAAGAAACTCTGCAGGCCGTGGCCATGAGTCACCCCCGGCGTGGTCCATCCTGCCCACGAGGGTACGCGCCGCGACGTTCCTGCTGGCACGGAGAGCCGCCCTGCAAACGAGCGGCGGGTGTGATAGCTGTTGTGAGTGCCAGTCACTGGAGATTGTCTTCTCCGGCGGTGAGGGCGGCATGCCCTCTGATTTCGGAGAACCGTGGCTTTTTGCTTTTGTTTTTCCTGTTTGGCTGCACTCACGCATGCTACCACACCACAGTGGTAGTGAAAATCAGGGGAAAATCAGTCTGACTATTTAAACGGCTTTTTGCTACAGTCTGCTCGACCCATGGGAATGTTGGCCTAAACAAGGCAACAGCTAAAATGGAAAAGTACCTTTGTAAAGGTGCTATCCCCCGGGACGGGCTAGCTGTGCATCTGCACGGGCTAAGCGGGGCTTCCCACCTCAGGTGCTACGAGAGCGTGCCAGCCAGGTGCCCAGGCCAGAGCCGGCGCAGCCGCGAGCGGCCCAGCAGAAGAGCAGGAGAGCCACGTGCCCTGTGCTCCAAGCACCGCTGCTGCCAGCCCCCGCCGGCCGGGACAGGCCGAAGGGGAGGAGCTGGGTTTGTGTTTAACCAAGGCTCAGCTTCCTGGTGCGGCCTGCCACGTCCCCACGTGAACCATCGCGTGGGCACAGGCAGAGGGGAGAGCCCGTGCAGCCCAAGGGAGCTCCCCAGGAGCGGCCTGGCAGTTGCTCCCGTCCCAGCTTGCCTCCGTCCACGGGGCAGTGGCCAGGGCACGGTGGCAGGAGCACATGAAAAACGCACGAGTAGCGATGCCCTGGGCAGGTGAGCACCGCTGAGCCATGCGAAAGCCCCACCTGCGGAACAGAAAACCTCTTGTAGATGAAAGCTTCTTGTAACTGCGCTGTGACTCTTCCTGTGGGGCTGCTGACGCTCAGCCCCAGTATTTCCTGCTACAAGCCATTTTGATTAACTGGCAGCTCTCCTGCTCCCCTTTATTCTTGTGAGCAGGCTTTTTCCAACGATAATTCTTGGGCCCAGCGTGGCCCCACACTCCCTGCCAGCAGCCCAGCTGTGTTTCCCCCGGGCCCTGCTCCCCCAGCCTCTGCTCTCCTGGCTCTCCTGCTGCTTGTGTAATGGCGTTACACACCTCCTCAAGGCTTAGGAAGGGCGGCAGGGCCAGCAGCAAGCGCTGGCAGCAAGAGGAGGATCAAGCACCAATCGCTCTTTCAGCGCTGCTGCCCCTCCCCAGCTTTCTCCCGCCATCATCTCGGGATCCTACTGATGGCAGTGCTCCCACAGACACCACACTCATCCCCTCACCTTTAAGAGATTTGACTCAACTTCACTTGAGAAATGGGGTTTCATGTCTGCCAAGGGGGAAAGCTGCAGGGAAAGCTGACCTGGCCGTTGCAATCCACAGAGGTTCCATTGTCTTGGAGTAAGGAACGGACAAAAAAAATGAATGAAAACCAAAAGGTGAACAAGTTTCCTGTGGCATCATTCCTCTGCGTGTCTGATTTGACTGGTGTAGCTCAGACTGCACCTGCACAGAAGTATCTTCTTCTCATCTTACCACAACCATGGAAAATTCTTACCAAGTAGCATTTTAAAATTTGACTTTGACAAGACTTAGAAACACCCTGAAAAGGCCTGTATAAGATGAGCGATCGCATATATATCTTAAATACTCATAACCCAATGATTTTGGGTATTTCTTATCATAGAATCATAGAATAGTTTGGGTTGGAAGGGACCTTTAAAGGCCATCTAGTCCACCCTCCCCGCAATGAACAGGGAGACCTTCAACTAGATCAGGTTGCTCAGAGCCCCGTCCAACTTGACCTGGAATGTTGCCAGGGCTGGGGCATCTACCACCTCTCGGGGCAACCTGTGCCAGGGTTTCACCACCCTCATTGTGAAACATTTCTTCCTTATAGCTAGTCTAAATCCACCCTCTTTTAGTTTAAAACTATTACCCCTTGTCCTATCGCAACACACCACTAAAACATCCTGGCACCACACATTATGCTGGGAAAAAAAAGAGACTGTGCCTCCCAGAAAAATATTTCAGAATAGCCTTCTGATAGTTCATTATGAGCTTAAAAGCATTATTATAAATTATACTTGGCAAGCTTTCCTAGATCCCCTCCGTATTTCCCTGTTGTTGATTCCAGTCTTACCAGACTTCTTTCTTTTTCTTTTTTTTAATTAATTCTTACCTGTCGATTTATTAATTGGGTCAATCCATAAGCCCCAAAAAGGTTTAAATCCCATAGTGAGTAGAAGGGGTAGGAGTATACTCACTATCTGACAAAATTCTATCTACATGCACTTCCAGAATGTTTTTCCTTGGAGTCTGATGCTACAACCCTGGTGTGATGGGCAGGACAATGTTACAGGGTCGGACGGGGCTTAGAGGTTCTCAGGTGTTGCTCCCTGCAAGTTTTCCACTTCTGTCGAGTTTGACGTGAAGGCGGTACAAAAGGGCCAGCACATGAGTGCGCATGGGAACACACACCTCCCGAAACAAAAGATGAAAGCTACTCTTTTAATGAAACCAGAAGGGGAAAGAGAAAAAGTGAAGGTAGAGTGGAAAAACCTGCAAGAGATCAACACGGGAAACAAAGGGCAGCTTTATGCAAGGAGCTATTTCACTCCAGAAAAGGCAGGTCCGGCTAAGGCACTGCCGGCCAGTGTTTTTAATACAGAAATTCAGTGTAATTAGGGCTTTGCTTGTACCAAGAAGATAATGGCAATCCAAAGGGTAAGATTTAATAGTAGATGAGGCTTAGGAGGATGGTAAGACAAGAAACAGGGCTCTCCTTCTCAAAAAGTAAAGGACTGCAAAGGAAAATTGAGGTGATTCTCTACCTTTTACTTTTCCGCTTTGATCAGATGGAACAAAAGCTTTTGAGGGCTATTATAGGATCTACTGATCAAAAATGAGAGCCAGGACCAAATGAGCTAGTATCTCTCATTGAAGGGTAAATAAAGCAGATTACAATTTTCTAGTCAGAAAGCAACTTTTGCACAACTAGTGACAGGCATAAGAAAGCATTTTTTTTTTTCAGAAACGTGAGGCTCAAACTGATGAAAGCTAGAAATAAGTATGTTTAAATAGACATAAAAGGATCAGTGTCAAGGATGAACTGATACAGGAGCTAGCAAATGATAAAGCTGGGCAAAGCATTATAAGATTTCTGCCAAAAAGCTGTTCAGAGGCATCCGCTTGAGCTGCATCCCAAGCAGGACAAACACACGTGCATCGAGCGAGCAGTGCAGCAAGCAGCTGTAGCGTCAGCCCCAGTACCGCAGCCCTTGCCCCTCAACTCCTGCTTCTGCAGGATGGGTCTTGCAAGTTTGAGCTGCCAACACCTCCCTGCTTGGTAGGAAGACTCACCCTGGCAGCTTGCTGGGCGACAGCTTGCTCGCGGTCTGTTGCCAAAGCAACTGCTCACATGAAATTTTGATTTTTGGTTGGACATTCCCACTATAAGGAGCCTCATGCGACAGCTTTTCTGGTCCAACATAGTATGTGGGGTTTTTGCCAGAAGAGAGACAATTGTGCCTACTTTAAACTCTTTTGTTTCTACGCTTGCTCAGCCCAAATTGCGAAGTAGCTTGAATTTACCTAATTTGCTTGCTACTACAAGGAAGGCTAAGAGAGAAGATGGCGTTTCAAAGTAGCCCGAGATGAATAGTGAGAAGAAGCAGAGTGATGGTTTCTATTTGCTTCCACACCATTTACAGCTTAACAGAGAATTCATTAATTCCCCAGGAAGATGTTTCCGTCTCTTTAGCAGCTGCACACCCAGAACTTATGGGCAGTTGTGCTAAGTCTGATGCAGGACCCATTTAGTCCACGATTTAGTCTCCAGCAACAGCAGAAGTCAACAGCCAGGGAGGAACAAGGCAAGTTTATCTGCTGTGCCCAAGCACTCCTCCAGCCTCCAGGCATGTCCAGCTCAGGGGATTTCTGCAGGTGAACATGTCTTCTGTTTATTTAGTAACTGCCCCAAACATCTCTGCCAAGTACTCTCTTTCTCAAACCAAACTGAAGGCAGCTCAGTCGGACATCATTCCTTTTTAGTTTGCATAGGTACTTTGCACATTCCCCTTACTTTCTGTCACAAAGTTGCTTCCATTTAAACTATACATGACTTTCCTGGGCCTGAAACGTAGGAGGAGAACAATGCCTCATTGTGGGGAAGATGGGAAGGAGCATTCACCTTTGGAGACAGAGTGGGAGACGATCGGTGTTTCACTCTGACACACAGACCCATCCAGCAGTGGCTGCTCTGCAATTCTGAAGATTTAGCCTTCATTCTGGTTCTTAAGCAAAACCTTTTTTTTTTTTTTTTTGAGACACTAAACTCAGCTTAGAGCGATGTGCCCTTGAAAATCTCATCTTGCTCTCCTTTGAAAATGTTGGTATTTGTTGCTGTTGATTTTAAGGAAGGAGTTATGGATGAAAGAGCTACTTTCCACAAGGCAATTCAAGATTAGCATATGGAGAAATAGCAGCCACACTCTGCCCACAGGAACAATTAAAGCTTACAACATACCCACTATTGCAGAAAGCGATTTGTATTGGCAGGTAGATGGCATCTTCAGTGCCAGGGGTTGCCATAGGTGTTCAGGCTCTTCAGATCTTGCCTGAACACTGTACCAGTTAGGAATATAGCCTGGCAGCTGGCAGAAATGGAGCAGATGTAATGGACATACTGGACATAGTACTGCTCATGTATCCAGTATGTCCTGTGCACAAGGTGAAACAAAGGCTGGCTTCAGTCGGGAATCTCGTCTATCTGAGATCAAGCATCGAGGACATCCTGCAAACGATTTCCAAGTTGGGAAATGATGGAGCAGAGGAGCTGTGAAGTCGGTCTTTGGAAAAATGATATGCATTGAGTGAGTAAAAAAGGAGAAGACATGAGGACTCAATGTTCTGGAAAGGGAAGGTAGGCAAATGCATTTTTTAAGAATAATTTTGAATGTTGCCTTTAGATCTTGTTTGGAGACCCTTTTTTTTCTAAAGCTGCCAGAGCTTTCACCACAGGCTGCCTGGAAAGCTGCTTTAAGGTACATTTGATGATTGCATTCATATTCTGTGCTAAAACATAATCCAGCCAAGGGGCTGGAGGCAGCCAAAATCGGCTTTTCCCCAGCACAATAGGACACAGAGGTTATAGCATACGTTCCTCCTCCGTGCGCTCTGCATAACCCCTGCAGGCCTGGACGTGCAGAGAGGAGAGAAGCCGGGGGGGGTCAGGCCCCTGGCTGCAGCCGCAGCAGCCGGCGGAGCACACCCAGCTGCCTGAGCTGGGGTACGGGACCGGGATAGGGATCGGCTCTTAGCTGATTCGCTGGTGCAAGTCCCTAAGTACCTACAAAGTGCTTTGAAGGTGAAAAACTTCACGTTGTTACCTATTTTCGATGAACCCTCATAAGCATGTCAGGATGCTCCCATTTAATGTAACTGATTGCATCTTGCCTCGTGATTCATATGGCCGTAAGTGTACTTTACTGCCTAGTTTTAAGCTACATTTTACAGGTAGCACAGTGGCTTTGATGCAGCTGCCTCAGAGATGATCCTGGCAGGAAAGGCAAGGCTGCAACACTGGTCCATAGAGACTCTGGGGCATAAAGAGGAGATAGCTGAGACCCATGCATGTCCCCTCTGCAGGTAGTGGTCTCTGCTACAGGCACTCTGGAGAGCTTTCTGAAGTTTGGTAAGTCTCTAGCATGCCACCACGACCAGCTATCCTGCAAAAGCCTCAGAAAACCTGCAATGCCACCTTTGCGATGCTGGCCCCAGCGACAAAACACAGCAGAACCACCTTGGCAAAGATGAGCTGAAGGGGACAGGATGCAGAAAGGACAGGGGCATCCACTTCTGCATATTCTCCCCGACACGTGCTCCCAACAGCTCACACAAAGGGCCGTTCTGCAGGATTTCGGATTAACCCGGCTCCACCTGCCCTGTTGGACTCCACCAGTGTGACTTTGGGAAAGCACCGGAGAAGGCCCTGTACATTTCAGCACAAGGGAGCAAAGGCTCACCAGGAGTGCCAGATGGAAGGAGCAGGGTGACCCCAGGTTTCTATGAAGACACCCTGGTGCCAACTTGCTCCTGGTTCCCTCAAACAGACACAGGTTAGTTTGGGGCACTGGATCCCCTATTTGTACACAGGTGGGGCTTTGGAAAGCAAATCTGACCCTCACAAACACCCACTTTCATGAGTGAGTCATCTGCAAGGGGCTAGAGCGAGCGCTGAGTGCTGGCTGCTGCAGCTTCAGGCACCAAAACACTATTGTCTTATTCTCAGGCTTTGCTCCAATTCCATCAGCCTGGAGATGTTCCTAGCAAAGGCAGAAAGTTTAGAGGGAAAACAAAAACAGCAGTTTCCAGTCTCATGAAGTCAAGGAAGGCACCTACACAACAGAGAGTTCGGGATCAGGTTTATGGTCGAAACAGCTTTGTCAGACATCTGATTGCGCCCCAGTAAAATTAGAGGTTCCTAACCCAACTCTAGATGTCCTGCAAAAATTGATGGAACTACAAAGGCAAAATAATCTTTCTTTATGATGAAACCTCAGAAGAGTAATTAATTTAATCAGCAGACTTCAACACCACCTTTCATAACCTGAGATGCACCGAGAGGTTAAGCTGAAGGGGCCAAGTTATCTTTGTGACCTTTACCACCAGGAAAATTTACAAATGGCAATTAGTAGATTCAGAGGCCGAAAAAATTAACCCAGCTAGAAAGCATGTAATAAACCTCTGGCATTGAACTCAGCGAGGCTGAAGCAGAGAAGCCAAGGCAGAAGCTGGGCTGTGCTACAGCCACTGACTGCAGCAAAAAGAATTAGCACTGATCTTCTCACATGAGGAGGTTTGCAAAACGTCACATAGTTGTTATATACTGAGGTCATAAAAGTGAACCTACTTATCATTTCACGTGGGATCTAAAGTTGTTGGGCAGTATTAAGGGAATAAGAGCAAACTGCAAGTGACTCTATAGGTCCCTGATAAGATACTTTTTCACTGAGTTTTGCGGTGAACCTTGGAACTTCTAGCTCAGTACCAGAGTGAAAACGTTTTCTCTCAATAGCATGCAATTAGGCAAACTACTTTGTATAGATAAAGTTGCTCTTTGGAGAGATATTACGTACAGTGAGACAGCATAATCCACAGGAGTGATAAAAAGAAGGGAGGCTCACGTACCAAGTAAAGAGTAACAAAATTCTAACAAAGCTGGGTTTTGTTGGGCACACCCTTCCCCCCCCAGCTCTTCCTGGATTAAAGCAATTCTTTATTCCCTTTCCCTGCAGATTTAATCCATTTTAAGAGAAATCTTTATCTCAATAATACAAGTTGCCTGTGTTTGCTTATTCAGCAGTAATGCCTGGGTACACCTGAAGACTCAACACGTGAGAACTGCAGAGCTGCAGGTAAGCCCAACACACCTTTGGGACACCTCCAAAGCGGTGGTCCTGCTCCCAGGGCACGAAGCACCCGCAGGTGCCAGCAGCCAAGGTAGGATCCAGAGCTTAGACAAAGCAGCTATTCTAGCACTATGTTGGGGGTGTGGGGGGGGAGCTATAGTCATCAAGTAGAAGGAATAGGGAAATCACATATACACATTGTCCTAGCTAAGCATCCCCACTAAACATATCAGGCAATGAAAAAAACCACCAAGATCACTCTGTGTTCTGTCTTGAATTCACCCCCACCTAGAGCAATTTATTCACACATACTGCAAGCCACAACAGTAGGCCTCAGTGCCCGCAAGACCAGCAGCAGCGGGACCATGGCTCAGAGCTGTAATATCTCGGTGCCTCATTTTTAACATCTTAAAGCATCATATTGAAACCAAATGCCACACCACTGCAAAACTGTCCATTGGCTCTCTCCAGTCTGTGATAAAGCCCCATCATCCATGTGCAAAGCCTGCAATTTTAGGTGCCATTGCATCCCCGCAAGGTTTCTTTCTTTTGAGTTCGCCACTTGTAACTTTTCAGATGTCCTGTATGGACAGGAATTTCTGAAATTAGTAATTGTCCCATGCTCCTTCACTACAGCAGGGCTTGATATATTTAATGGATTTAAGCCAATACTCACACAAATCTGGCTAATAATTACGTTCTTGTTCTAGCTAGTTTTTAAAAGAAAATGCATGCTATGAAACAGCAGTGTAACAGTCACAGCTGCAGCGCAGTGGAAATGAGCAATGACTTATGACTTGCTGCTGCACAAAGATGAAGTCCTGCTCCCCAGGCTGACCATATCACCATTCAAGCAAAGACACCCAGACTGCTGACAGAGTCTGGTAGTGCCTGCAGCCATTCTGCCTTCTCAACAGCATTGCCTCCTCCCCTCTGCCACGTGCAGGGAGAGTTTCAGGTGTGGGCTTCTCTGGGATGGAAAGGGAAGGGGAAGGAGTCCCTTGCCTAGCTGGGCTCAAGAGGACCACCTCCAAGGAGCAAATGGTGCAATGGGAACAGTGTCCTGGGGGAAGGTTAGAGCATAGGCAAGGACCAGGCTGCAGTTTAAGTGCTGTGGGTCACTTGAACTGGACCAAATTAGCTCCAGCACAGTCTTATTACATCTGTTACCTATATGTGTTGCTCACACACTCCAGGGACCCTCCAGAGGATTGCAATCTGATGCGACAGCGGAAGTTTAAGTTGGCATTTTGAGAAGAACCATCATCTCCAGGAGTAAGTGGAGGCTTGGATAACAACAATGAACCAGCCAGGACACTGTTTCTTCTACCTTCTTCAGAAGTGTTACAAATTGCATTTACCAATGTATCCATCTTTTGAAGTTAAAGCCATCTGTGGAACTGCCTCAATGATTTCCCCCGCCTCAGTCTAGCTGGCTGTAGAGAGTCTCGTACAGAGAGAGGACCCTCTTTCACAGCAATATTATGTGTTTGCAGTGAGCAGGGCATGAGACTAGTTGTAAAGTAATAGTGAGAGCAAATGATCCCTCTTTCTTCCATGTCAGTGATGTTACCCAGTCAACATCTATGTCAGGGATGTTGCCCTACCCAGTCAATATCTGTAGCTACTGAACTCAAGGAGACACATCTGTGGGGCACAGGGAACAGTACCATGATGCTAAAGTTGTTTCTTACACTGGGTATGGTCATAATCTAGGGCATAACAGGATTCTTTCTACTCTCAGAAGAGAATATAAGGACTAGAGGAGTAAAAGGGCTAAAGAACTTAGAAGCAACTCAGAGAAGAGTGAGATCAGTGGAAGAAAGCCAATTGCACGAACCCTCTCTTTTTCTAAGCTACTTGAAGTTGGTCAGAAAACCTAAATAACCACATCTCCGCTGACCTGGCCAAGGACTCAAGTTCCTCGTGCTATAGCGCCCAATGCCATCACCATTGCCCAATGAGCCTTGATCTCAGCAATATGCCAGACTGTCCTGACCAAGCATAAGACCAGTCTCCACTGCTGCTGAAGCCTTTCAATCTGCAGTACTTTGAGGACTAACAGACTACCTCAAATCAGTGCTGTTCATAAGACTATTAGCCCCAGAACACACTATAAATTAAAGCTTCTGAGGAAGCCATAAAACAGCCTTTCAGAGCAGCAGTCTTTGCACTTGCCCATGGGATACAATTCTTCATTTACTTAGACCTTAATAAAAGGTTAGCAGGGACAACCATGCTAACAGAGCACCAAGGCTACATCACTTGTTGCATCTTGAAGATACTAGAATATTTAGGGGTAAGAGCAGCTTTTTTTCTTTTTTTTTTTTTTAAACCATTAAAAAATTGCCTTGAAGCACTAGAACAGCACTCGTATGACCTCTAGAGGTCTCAGGATTTAGGTTAGGAACTATCTCCACAGGAGGAGTTTTTGCAAGGTGCTGACTTTCACAGCAGAGACACCTGGGCCCTGGACTCATTCTCACCACCACCCTTTACCTCTCCTCCTTTCCCCTGTGGCCAGGACCTCCAAGCTGGTTTGCTGCTGATGCCTCAGGAACCGAGGGCCCCAGTGTAATGCTCTTAGTGACACAAAACTTGCTGGCGTGAAACACTGCTGAGAATTCATGCAGCTCAGGGGTGCTGTGCCAAATAAGCACTTGTCCAGCCCACTCCACTTTGAACAACAATGGTGTTGAGAAATGCTCTTTTTTATAGTTCAAACAACCTCTGCAGCGTAGTGAACATGGCATTCAAAAGTAGAACTAAGGCAGCGTACCTGAAGGCAACTAGGTTTGCCCATATCTGAACAGCATACCCTGAGCTCACTTGCACTACACTACTGGTTCGGTGCAAGGGGGTAAGAAGTCAGTTTACCCTTGGGTTTGTGATGTTAGTGTTAAGTCTTTATGAAAAATTCATGTCCTTTACCTATGAGGAAAGAGATTGTCTCACGATCATCATTCTGTTTCCAGCTATGCTAAAAACAATAGATAAAAGCAACACAAGTTTCATTCACCATATATATCTTACTTGCAGTCACCTAGAACATTAACGTGCTAAACAAAAGTGGGCATAACCTGCAGGACATGACAATACTTGAAGCAGCTCTGAACCACGTCAGGCCTCCTGTGGAGGAAGCACATCTATCAACTCTCTGTGAGAAAGGGGGTGAACTGGACAGAAAATGATTTGAGTATGCATGGATGCCAGAAGGAACTTGGGGCTATGAAGTAGCCCAGAAGAAATCAACCCTCCAGACCATGTAAGTGACAGTCTTCATCCTGAGGGCCACCAGACACTTACCTTTGGGAACTGGGCAGAAGGATGAAGTAGGACTAGTTTACCAGCAGGTGATGACAGTGGATCCTCAAGGTCCCACCTTTCCAGCAAAGCTGGTGCAGGCTTAGACGCATCACTGTGGCTTGGGGTAAGCTGGCACCCTTGCCCCTGACTGAGCCAGTAATGCCTACTGCAGATCAGACCCGTCGCTGCAATACAGCCCCAGGGCAGGAGCTGTGTCTGACTTGCTTGCAGTCCACCCCTGGACACAGGCTGGCCAGTGAATGGGATGCAAAATGAAGTAGCTACACCACAGCAAGAACATGCTCTAGTGAACTCACAGGGGCTGAACAACAGTCTCAGTAATTTTACATCTTTCACCTCATTGGTAGTTAGTTTTTCCCCTCTTTTTCCTCATCCTCATTTTGCAAACACCATGTAGCATTATTTTGCAACACAGATGTACCTGCTGCCATCCTCTAACCAACTTTGGCTCTATGGAGTTCACGCCATCACTTTCATCACCATTGAACACAGACTCCACATTCTAGCCAAATGCTTTGTCTGTGAAGGGCTTTTCTAACTTGTGGAGTCTACTCCAGATGATTTTACCATTTATTTAACTTTTTTGTTGCAGTCCATTTTTGCTACAGTGAAACACTAACAAAAGGCACTCCTGCCACTGAAATGTTGTGAGAAGCTTGGCAGCGGTCAGCTAGAAAATACAGGATGAATAAAAGAGGCAGATCTATTACATACCTGTGGCACACTAAGAACAGAACCATACAGATGCATGCATTAACCACAGTATCATTCTTTATTTGTTCGCATTATATTGGCTCAGAAATTTCCTGCTACCGTGTCCTTAAGCATGCTAATGGAGAATTCACAAGCAAACAAAAACAGAATACAATTTTATTATATGGTATTTAAGACCACTATTAATCAAAGTTAGCTGTCAGTGATGACACTTAGCAAGTAAATATCCAGTGAACCCCAATTTATTAATTCTATTCGCTGAAACACTCTACCTACAATAATCTGGGTTAGGTTTTAGCAATTGTAAAAACCATGTTATTTTTTGCTCCATTCTTCCTTTGCCAGCTCTGTCATTGCATTCAGGTTAGCTAAACCCTGTGCATTCTTCAAACCAAAGGGTAATGCAGGGCAGACTTTGTGGATTGCAGTCCCTAGCAACTCCCAACACCACAGAAAAAATCTTGTTCAATGAAGAGGGATATGAATAAAAATAATGGCATATGAAAATCTGCTGCAAGTTCTTTTAAAAAGAGGTGAAAATTCATTGCAAGTAGCTGTGTGAATGTCGAGGCACAGAACCTGGTAAAGATAAATGCTTAGAATGGCAGAGGAAGCAAACAGCAATACCCGCTCCCCAGAAAAATCCATAATTCTAGGTGGAGTACTTAGAAGGTAGTACTGAATCACTTTTTAAATAAATGTTTTCAGGAACTAGAGTGAAAAACCCTCTCTAAAACTTCAGCTGTCATTTTTTAATCTTAATTTGTGTTTTCTGGATGTACACTAGATTGACTTCTACTCTGAAGCCCAAGAACAGACCACAGCATAAGAGTTCTGTGCAAAAACTGTGTCTGGAACTAAGCACAGACCATATTCTCCACACTGCTACGCTCCCCATCAACTGACATCCCTCCTTCAACAGTTATATTTGTATTTTGTCCTGTTGCAAAGGTACCCCTGGATTGCCTTCTCAAACACAGTGGCTAGAACTACACCTGGAGATGCAGTACCGTCACAGCCAGCCAAAACAGGACCCTTCATGACCAAGAATGGGCATGACTTATTTCACCAGCAGCCTGCTGCAAGGTCAGTCCCTGCACCCCAGGTAACCAGAAGGCAGGCTGCACTGCCTGAGACCCCCCTTTGCGGTAGAGACAGACTTGGGAACACCTTGTGCTCCTGACAGCTCCCAAGAGCTAATATGGCTTGCAAGACCCAAAGGAGTACTAGTGCAATAAATGCTTTGATAAATTCACTGCCCTTGCTGTCCACCCAAGTGGCTGAATTGAACAACTTTTGGAGCTCAAACAATCTCACAAACCCCCACATGTAACCACATGGAAGGATGGGTTAAACCAGTACAGCTTGATAGAACAATTGCAGAGTATTCCCGGTGGTCTTCAGTGGTCTGTGGACTACACAGTAGGAATCAAATGCACAAAAGTATTTAGAAAGAAAGAGATAAGAGAAAACTTGAGCTGGGTACTTGTAATCTCAGTTATTCCCTACTGCAAGCAATGTAAAAAGAGTATTGTTCACTGTCACCTTGCAGAATGGAGTTCTTAAAAGGTGGCTAGAGACAATGAAGCTCTAATTTGCACCACACAAACTAGATACAAACTCCTCTGCTACCTCTTGTAACTACCACACAGCTGGATTTGTCTCTAACAAAGAAGGAAGATTTCTCCTTTCTAGTGGACTTCAGAAATAGTGAGAAAAGAGATGTTCAGGTTGCTCTCCTCCTTTAATTGAGCTCTAGGTTACTCACTCTGCCTGCAAGAACAAAGGAGGTGGTTGCACACAAACTCCAGAGGCCATTTTTGGTCCTATATACTGTCACTGATGAAAAGATTTTAAGAATGAAAACAAGAGTCAACATATTCTTTTCTTCAATGAATAACAGAAGTTTGAAAGAAAACAATCTAAGCACAAGACACACAAAGGAAAGAGGAAGAGACCAGGACAGAATTAAACATTCCTGTCTCCACTCAGCACTAGAGTTGTCACATACAGCTCTGACTGCTAACACACTTTGTTGATTTAAAGCAGGTTTTTTCTTAGTGATATAGCTAAATACAGAGATATACAAACTAAACATTAAGACCTTGGAGGGACACTTAAACTACAGCCCCTACAGTTTAGTTAGAAACTCCTGAGCTAGCTTTAAACCAGGTAGCCCTTGTACGGCTGCAGCAGCACGGACCTTGGATCAGCCTTGTCACCAGAAGCATGGCCATGCAGCATCACGTTATGTTTTTACTCTGGAAAATGATCAAGTCCAAAGATGTGACTCTGAAGGTCCTAGCATGAAGCTTCACAGTAACAGTTGAGGTACCAGCTTCTACCAGTACCCATCATCTGCTGCTCACATTCTTTATTGAATCTGGAACTCTTATAAAGTAAAAACAGGAAAGTGTTTGTTACAAAAGCAAGAAGAACATTCACCATCTGTAAATAAAGGAAGAGAAACACTTGAGAATGTCTGGTAATCCAAAGAAAAGGATAACAGAAAATAATTAAATGTAATATTTAATAAACTGAAATAGCTAGGAATATTTTTCAAATCATATTCTTGTAAGGAAGAGAATTCTTTAGTACTATCACATTCTCACATAAAACATGCTAGGGAAGTTCAAAGTATGATTTCAACATCATCATCCAAGCATGCAGCATACTGAAGAGCACCAGCATGACAGAGGCCATGATCCGCCTGATTGCAAACTTTCCCTTACGCGTGGGAAGCCCACAACTGCAGCAACTTGTTTTGAACGGAATGGCATGGGCACAATCCACATTTCTAAGAAAGATATTCTGAGTCAGGCTAAAGGTCTGTCTAAACCCGGAAGCTGTGTCCAATGGGTGCCACTAGTGGAATGAAGAGCACTGAAGAACATGCAGTCATAAATCCCTAAAATGTTGCTCCACCTTTCAACACTTCATGACTGTATTTAGTAATACGCTGACAGATTTTTCTTCCATGTTTTTCCCCCAACTCTTTAAATCCATTAATCTTTCAGCATTCACAAATCCTGTTGCAAGGAGTTCCTCAGCCTTCTCACGTATTGTACAGACTCCTCCACTGTCACACACTGTGTATATTTGATGTATCAGGTTCATCAGCGAACAGTAACTCTCTACTTTCTTTGTGCCACCCAGAAGCCTTGGACAAACTCTTGGTCATCCATTTTCTATGCTGAAGATTCATGTTCTGAATATTTTACCCTAATCTTTAAACACTTTTCTCCCTCAGCTTTTGGGACAATATTTTTTTCCACAACAAAGAACAGATCAGTTTCCTCAAACAGGCAGTGTAAGTGCCAAAGCCTGAACTTCATGGCAAATGGGTGCAATCGTTTCTCTGCACAGTGAAAGTGAACAGCTTGTCTTCCAAAGGAGCTATTCAAAGTTACCCTGGTTGACTGGGAACTGGTAATGTACAGGGAACACACTTGAGACTTTTTCCACATACTGAGTTTATTCTTGGCTAGCCATCCAGTTTAGCTTTACATTAAAACCTCTACTTTAAGGCTTGCATTATGTATGAGAATCCAGATAAGCTTACAGCATTAATTATTCTACACAAAAGAAAACCTGCCATTAGCAATTCAATGCATCATTTACATAATAATAATAATAATTACAATTCCCTTTCTTCCAATAAATTTGGGCATAACAGCTGCATTACTTTGCCATTTTGACTCCTTGCTCTTAAGTTACAGCTTCATAGGTATGCTCCTATTAACTGTAACAATTACAAAAATGATTTTATCACATGAACTTTTGACTGGGATCCATTACAGTGTCATTCTGCCTCTCCCACTGCAACTAGAATATCATGGTTTCAAAGTTCAGGGTGCTTTGTAAAAGCAATTTATCTGCCTCAGGCATGCCTGGGGTACTAGCTTCTCACCTTACTGGAGGAGACATCCTCCAGAGCTCTATTAGTCTGAGAGGGTTAACAGAAATTAACACACAGAAGAAGGGGTTCTGATGTTGTCAGCAGCAAACACATTCATGTACACACAAGTACTGTGTTGAGCAAGGAGTATTGGTTGTGGCACTACTTTAATGAGCCTGTAAGATCATGTTTTTGTGCTAAGTAATGCACAGAGCAAACTCAGCATTCCTGTAAACAGTTTAAAATTTACGTATTAAAGAGGATGTAAGAGCGGACAAGGGACACATGGGGTGAATATTGGTGAAGGTCAATAAAATGAACAGAGACAAAAGTCACAGCCTCCTATTTTAGCAGTCTCAAGCAGCATTTAAAGTCCCATCTTGCACAAATGCCCAGGGGAATGAAACATCTAGGAAGGACAGGAGAAGTCCTTCCTATTTTTACGCTCAAGAAGAAAGAGAATGGAAGAGAGGTCCTCCAACCTGGTGAGGAAGAAGTCCTGGGAATCTGTCTTACTGGAGCTGTGGCGACAACAAGGTAGTATTCAGCAGCAGCAAATGATAAAGAGGAAGATCAGGGTAACTTTCATATTCAGTAAGCTCAATGGTATTAGAAGTGAAAGGCACAGAAGATAGACATATAGAACCTATGAAATGGTAGGAACGGTGACCAGAAAGAGCCATAACAAAAAGGTTAAGTCAGGAAGACAAGACAAAACAAGTAAAACACAGAAAAAAGGCAATGCCATGAAGGGATGATTTCCAGGAACTGCCACAAATGTCACAAACATACTTTTTTTTTTTTCCTCCCTAGGGGAGAGAAAGGGCTGGTCAAGTTACAAGGTGCAGAGATGCAGCCCTGTGAATACAGTGCTCCCTGCCAGGCTGTCTGCTCCACTGCTGCAATGCTCCACTCCATTCAGCCTGAAGTCACGGCCACCACCCATCAAGATGGAGCACAGAGTGCTTACCCCACAGCCTCACCAGCACTGCAGTCCTGTACTAAAAGGTTAGGACAGTCACTAACAAAGCTCTCAGCTGAGCAATGTCTCAATGTGCTGTCACAGCCTATGGAACCAATTTGTTTATTGTTACAGAATGCAAGACAAAGATCTCAAAAGCACCCCTGTCCCAGAGCTCCACCAAAACATGCTAACCCAGTATATTCAGATTTACAAGAGAAATATGTTTGTCTTCAGTTAAGCTGCTTTCCCAATGACCAGCACGCTCATAAAAAACACCATGATAAAGAAAATCCACATGAAAAACCTGTCCATCACTTTGGCAACTTTTTTCCACTCAATTCCTTTGGCCCTGCTTGCTTTATGGTCTCGAACACAATTTGCAATATACTCAATATTTTTAATCAGCATTTTGTAACAGGAACAGCAATTAACAATCTCCCTAACATTTTCACCATGATCTCCATGGCTTTTATTCAAATTTCCATTGAGCTTTTCCTTGAGATGATAGTCATCATTCTTATTGGAAAGGTGACTCCTTACCTCTTTGTGCCTCCTCTGACACCCACCATCCCCCTCTAACTTACATTCTTCTTCCTTCTCTCTTTTTGGACTTGTGCAATTTTCACCCACATCATAAACAAAAAAGATTTTTGACATGTAGTCCAAAATAATCACCCTGGCCCATTGTGGAACAGGCTTTGCTTCTGAGCCACAGTGATGGAGATTCATTATAATGATCGTCAATGCAGTGGAAGCTGTGATCATGGTCATAGTTGCTATGTAATACTTTCCTGGAACACAAAATAAAACCATATTAAAGATGCTACCCTAATAAAAAAATTCAATGCAGAAATAACAACATGACAACACAGTGCTAAATGTAAGTGCAAGTAAAACCAGTTCTTAATCACCCTGATTCTCTATACTTAAATAAAAAATTACCATTTAAAAACAAAGATTAAAGCCATTAAAGTAAATCCACATACTTGTTACTGGCATGCCTTTATCAGATGAGTAAGTGACTACTGTATTAGCATGGTAAATATTTGCAAGCCAAAACCTCTGATTTCTCCAAATACACCCATTCAGAAAGCAGCTTTAAAACATTTATCAGGAACCTTGCTCTTTTCCTGGTGTCTGTAAAATCCCACTGTTGATGGCTTCACATGGCACATTAGAAATCCCGCTTCCTGATGTATTAACACAAGTGGATAATCCTTTGTTGGAGCTATCAACGCACCCCACACCAGCAGATGGATACCTTCGCATCCACATGGGCCAGTGAATATCCAGACCTTGCTGGTGTCCACAACTAGTGTGCTGACAGCTGAGAGGCCAGGCTCCAATACAGAAAGCCCATATTCTGGGTAGGAATAGTTGCTGCTGCTGTGGGAAATGCATTCAACTTTCCTATTCATTGACCAGTTTTTGGTCTCAGTAAGCCATGTAGTTTTCATATGCACAGGAATAATGAAAATAAAAATAATGAGATCTGAATTATCTTAACAAAGCTGGAAGCTAGCGTGGAGGCAACTGTGCTCCTAAGTCCTCCAGAAATCCCACCAGGGCAGCCAAGCAGCCTCCTGCCCCAGGGGACAGACCAGCCAGGAACAGGAAGAGTGTCCCAGCAGAGTGTCCCAGACAGGACAATGGTGAACACCACCCTTTTCACTACACATGAGCTCTTCTGAACTCTCAGATGTAAACTAAAATTCAGCATTATGCGTTGCCAGGCATTACAATTCAATGTGACAATTATTGGATATCAAGTCAACCCTGAGTGTCCGAGCCAGGCCACCCAACCATCTGGATCTGACAGAAACATATCTTGAAACAGTCTTATCTTGATAAGTTAATTATCTTCCATTACTAGCTTTATTAAAATATGTGATAAAATAGTTCTAAATTTCTTATTTTATTTAATAAATAGAAATAACTAGCTAATACATAATTTTAAATAAACGCAAAAATAACTGAAGAGCTTCAGCATACCTGTACAAATTCCATACATATTTTAAGTATTTCACTATGTTTTAAAAATGCAGCACCTTTATCTTCCCAGAAGACACAAATTATATATGGTCTCCCTGACATACGGCCCTGTTATTAATAAGCTATGTTTAAAGACAAAGCATGTAAGGCTTACCTATCAAAGGTACATTTTCAGAGGGAGGCATGCTCTCTGCAACCATCAGCTGGAACACAGTCAGAGCAAGAAGAACCGTAACCCCCAAAGACACTTTTTCACCAGAGTCTGCAGGGAGATAGAATCCCAGTGGGGCCAGGAAAGAGATCAAAATGCAAGGAAGCAATAGATTAAATATGTAGAAAGAAGACTTCCTTTTCAAAATCAGTGTGAAGGTCACATCTGGATAAGGCTCAGAGCAGCAGCCATAAGTGACAACGTTCTTAACTGCTGGCATACCATGAATCTCCCATTCCACATCTTCTACAAAGTCAGAGAGGTCACCACTATCAAGAGAATTGATGATGTCTACCTGATTACCATTATAGGTCCAGGACCCAAATGTAAGGTTGCACTGCTGGCTGTCAAAAGGAAAATAAGATACATCCACAACACATGAACTCTTTGTGATAGCGGGTGCATCCCAAGTGATTTTTCCATCATATCTCAACACAACGTTAGTATTCACTGGTTCTGAAAAGTCATCATCAGCCCTGAAAGACAGAAAAGCGACAGTCAGGATTGACCAGCAACAGTCCTATTTTTATTCATAATTTATTAGGATATCTGAATTTATTAGGATCCTGAATTTTATTAGGAATTTGCTATTAACTATTATTTATAGGTACCAGTGCCATTAATACCAAATGTCAGGACTGCTAAATAATGTTGTATTTGTTGGCAATAGCTTCTTCAAACTTGACCTCAAACAGAATACAGTAGGATAAGAATCTAAAGATGAAAATAATCTGCTGGTCATTACTGGCCCAGGAGACCAGACAAGGAGTGCAGCCTTTGTGTACCACCTTTTTGTGGATACACTATATTCCAGAGCTCTTCAGCAGCCTCAGCACAAAGCACTTCAGACTGCCAGGGTATTCAATTCCCAGTGCAGAGAAATTCAGAACAGCTTTGCTGTGTAGCATAATCAATAGACAAATCTTGGTTATGACTTTATTGCAAAATATTTAGATCATCAACAACAATTGTTAAGACAACAAACATACCCCTTGCTAAGGTAAGGTGAAGCGATGAAAGTTCAGACTCCGTGGGTCAATTCCTCCTTCAACCCCCTCCCTCCAACAAATATTCAAGCTGATTTTCTCTAGCCATACTCACTTGTTATATAGGACTATATCTGGTCTCCAAACTAAATTGCTTGGAATCCTGATAGAATCTAACCCATCATATTTATCTTTGTCCCATTTGAGGTATGCATCATACCAGCTTTGTCGAATCCATAAGTAAGCTGACAAAATTTGGTTCCTTTCATCCTGCATAAAAAGGTAGAAATATTTCTAGCTGAAGGTGACAAAATCACATCTTAGATGCAGACAGAGTTTGTTGTATAGTTTTAAAGTACTGCCCAAAACAGGCCAGAATGCTGACAGGCCACAAGAGTGCTTCTAAGACAGGTACTTAGGCCCATACACTGTACAGGGAGCTTATTTATTTGGACTTTCTCTTGTCCAAACCTCCTCCCCCCCTCCACCCTCTAGCTTTAATCATAGCTGTCTAAGGCTCCTGGTATCTTAAGAATTTACTTTTACGAGCTTCAGAATACCAAACAGCTAACATATTCTGTCTAACAAATTCTCTGAAAGCTTGGTGAGGCCTTGAAGTTGTAATTCAGAAGTCACAAAAATTGTTTTCCATTTCCCTTCCAGACACATTTTCTTTTGCCTTAACAGTATCTCAAGCTGAACCAAATTTATTTTAAAAGTTACTGGAGGCTAAAATAGCGAGTTTATGTAGAAATTAATTGCATCTTAGAAAAAGGATTTTCTCTTTCTATTTAAAACTCAGCAAAAGTTGCCTGGAGGGTGCGATGCCAACACCTAACTACAAAAGAAATCTTAATTCAGCAGCTGTAAGTTTGCAGGCTTATAATGGAAGTCTTAGTGTTGCAATCAGGTAAGAATTTACAAAGAACTGGAGAACATGACCCTGGTGAGGAAGCATTATTGAAGCTGTGACAACAAAATGCAAGTTGCTTTTCCTACTCCAAGCAAAATGTTTACAGCTAGTACGTTTCTGTACATCTTTGGAAAAACAGAACTGTCCTCTTACTCACCATGTCTTTAATTTGGGACAATGTGATCTGAAGGGTGACATTCAGTACTTTATCTGTGTCTTCCACTGGTCTTAGAGCATTTGAGTAGTCTTCAAACAGCTCATTAAAGAGCATGTGAGCATATTTTCCTTTGGCTGATTCTACAGCTAGATAACATAGATTTGTTCAGTACATCAGATTAAGCACTGAGCAGTATCAGAAGACATCCTCTTTTTACAGCTTCAAGTAGTATTTGCTATAACTAATATTTATCATTCACATACTGAAGAATATCATCATTTAGTGTGGAAACAGAAGTAAGCCTGATGAAGCTATTCAAATAAAGACAGTATTCACCTGTAGTAAATGAATAGCTAACTAGCTTTTCACACACACTGAAAAAAAGAAACCCTCTTCATCCAGAGATTCCTGCTTTTTTGAGGGTAAATATCATTACCTTTATTTTACTGATCTATTTCATAAGCACACAGATTTTTGACTTACAGTCACACATCTGCCATGCTAAAATTAGAAGCAAAGTCTGAAGTTAAACCTGCTCCCAAGGTAATGACTTGTGATATCTCTCTAAATGCAGCACTGATTCATGCTACTTTCAGAATTTACCTTTTTTTTTTTTTTAAATACCACTTGGAAAAAGTCTGAGCTGCTTTTCTTCACAAACTGGCAATTGCATGATGTATGGACACACCCTTGGACTAACACCTTTCCCAAACCATGTATTTGGAGATGCTTCTTGCTATCCAGACTTAGTCACTAAGGATTTTCCACTGAAACTTCAAATTTTAAATGACACTTTTGCTGTTCCACACTGTTTTGTGCATCACAGTTTCTCTAGGCAATGTCTGTATTACCTTTAGATAGATTCACACATTCCTGCAAGCGAAGAGCAAGGACAGTAACGCTCGCAAGACTTGCACAAACGCCAGCCGGCACTATGTAGGAAGCAAGTGCTTTGGAGTACATTACTCTCAGGTGACTCACAGTGACTTCCTGGACTAATTAGAGTTCAAAGCAAACCTTTCTGTTTAAAAAGAAATCCTAACAAACCAAAGCTTCACAAAGAGCATTTAAGTTCTGTATATACATGATCGTTCATTTTGTCTATGCATCAGTGAGACGAAGTAAAACAAAACAGATTAAAGACTTCTGGAGCTCAACCACGTAAGACGCACCAGGGCACCAGCTCCTTTCTGAGTAAAATAAACCTCAATACAACATTTATTAGCTATCAAGCAGTATTCTCACCTTGAAGTATCACTGCTGTGAACAGCAACCACAGAGAGACGTAAAAGGAGGACAGGTGATTTCTCTTCATTTCTGGACCTTAAATAAAACTGTTCACCCAAGGGCATAAAAATGTTTATCACTATCCAAAAAAACCAAAGAAAACAGCAACATAAAGATGCCAAGGCACTGATGAGATGCTACTAGCAACTCAGACCTCCCTCCGCAGCTGCCAGAGTCCTAGAGCAATCCATGGTCTCTGTCCCTGCCACCGCCTTGGGCTCTGATGAACGCTCCCTCTCTCCGTAACCTGAGAGCTGCCTGCTCTGAAGCTAATGCTGAGAGAGAAGATGAAAGGATGGGATATCAGTAGGAAAATTGTATTCCATTGTATTTTTTACTACAAATGTAAGATTTTCTTCAATTTATGAACAACCCTTTTACCGTTCTTTGGTGGGCCACGATTTACTGCCCCTATGTTCAGCAATAGCTTGCTCAGAACCAGTTCTGTGGAACTTGTGGACCTTCACAAAAAAGTGACCTGCCTCAGTATTTCCATTGGTACAGTCACACTGCACATCATACATCCAATATGTCACACAGCAAAAAACACACATCCTACCTACTCCTATGCTAGCAAAACCATGTTTTCACCTGCCAAACTGACGCCACATGGAAGAGATGCAGCTGCACCGAAGCTGGACAAAACATGCAACATTTGCAGTAGCCTGGTATTGCTGTGCAGACTTCCACTGGTGTAGACAACTCTGAGACCAGTACTCAGCACAGTAAATCAGGAGAAAAACGGGATTCTGCAGATAAAGTGCCATTTCCCAATACAGTATAATTTTTTTCAGATCAGTTGGACAAGACTTTACAAAGAATGACAGAGTTATTGGACAGCTCTTGCATTTAGCCAAAGACTTACAAGAGAGAAATTTGAAATGAAACGATACCACACCTGACCTCCCACCTATGCCATTGTCAGATCTTCATTAGCTCTGTCTATATTACTCATGTTGCCAAGTTAGTTTCCTAGTACTGCAAGCATTTTCTTCCAAGTTTCTCACAGACAAGAGGAGATTACTTTCCCCTTTCCATAGTCCAATGCATCCTTCATGATACACTGCAGTCCATTTTGCCATCCTTTTAGAACAGGTAACAGAAAACAGTCACCAAAATAGAAAGGTGAAAATATAGAATGAACTACCAGCAAAAAGAATTGGTCTAGAATAGTGCTGATCCACACAAAATAAAAAATACTGTTGCTTTTCTCTTGTGTAGTCTTTTGGCTAGAAGGAAGCTGATCCCTCCATACACATCATTTCTATACAGTAGCACTCCTGGCACTCTGGCTAATGTTTCTGCTTTCATGGGGTCTATAAATCAATTACATTTATGGCCAGGTTTAATAGTTAAGCAATAAATAATTTCAGTCAAAGCACCTGTAATGAAATCCATCTCTGTCACTTCATTTGCTGAATTGTCAAAGGGGAAAAAAATGGAAAACATATTACAAGTCAAAAAGGTCAGAGCAGCCCATAGGCAGTATGTAATAACCTGCTTTTTCTGTGGGAAGAAGGTATATGCTGTTAGAGACAACAAAAATCGGAGACGAAAGACGAAAGGTTTTTTGGATACAGTCAGATCAGTGCATTCTCAGGGGACACCTTTAGTCTACAGCACATTTGCCATTATGTCAACAAATAGTTACTGCTTCACATCTCTTACTGTAATTACAAAAGTGACTAGGGATACTGCTTTTACGTGTGCTGCTATAAACATTACTGGAACCAAGACTAAGCTTGCTTTGCCACAGGCTTGAGACAATCTTGTGATCTGTTACACCAGCAATACGTATCTGCCAAGCAGTGCAGACTGATACACTTTAATTTGCATAAGATCACCTATATTAAAGAACCCCGCACTTCCATTGTAATGGCATCTTGAAGGGAAACTGCAGGTTCTCAAAAGACAAAACCAAGAGGCATGCTTACATGTGTTGTTTACCCAATTTATTCTTATACACACATGTATTCCATATATTATTCATTATAAACTTGCAAAGGGATAGACCATAACCTCTCAGTTATGATCTATCATATTTCCAGTCATCAAATATATCCAATAGTTGCCGCACATTGGACATACAGACAAACATGAGCACACTTAAGAGCAGAACATGCTTGTTATGTTTGAGATGCTGCATTGATCACACAGTGCTTGTAAAAATCAAACTAAAATACAGCCAAAAGCCTTTTCAATATTACAGATACAAGAAATATAACAATCCTAGTATGCCAGACCATTTGGCTTCTATATGTTTGTTCACAAGAAACCTGATCTGTAATTTTAATCAAAATGTCCCTAATGTAGACATTTTGTCTGAAGAGCAAGCATTAACATTAACTGTTGTTCATTGATCTGAGAGATTCATCCACAAACCCATGCTTCCTCGGAATATAGTTTTAAATTGTGGCATAATCTATGGCAATACTACACCCAGATCAGACATCCCATTTAACATTTGAATGGAGCTTAAATTTATAGTTAGACAGCGCTCTATTTTTACAGTAATAAGTTCTGCTACAAAGTCAGGAATTAATATAAACTACGAAGGAGCTTACAAAGATAATCTAAGAAGAGTGACGGGTGCTTGGAAGTTAGAATCAAGCCATTAAACTCTCCTAGAACTAGACTCGTTCCCAGCGAAAATTCAATTATCTTGTCAGAGTGCATCTGCCAGCAGATGGCCCTGTTAGCCAGCCTACTGATGTACCTAGCTAGTCAAGACTACTTTTGTCTACCACACAGAAATCACATCGCGTTTTAATCTACTTCGATTAATTTCGTTGATTATTTGCCTTACATTTGATATAAGACAAGCAGAAACAAGATGTTCTGTTAAAGAAAAAAGATAAGCAGAAGGAACAAAACCGCTCAGCAGCTGAATCTGACTCCCGGGTCTGCCTACCGTACATGAGACCAGTCACAAGAAGGTTTCAGGGCAAGCAAATATGTATCATTGTCAACAACTGCACGATAGGAAACCATATTTAGAGCACAGGCTGCTTCTGCTGATGCAGAGAGTGGTTAAGGCCCGTGGCACAATATCCAACCCTGCTTCCACATATTTTATTCAAATATTTGACTTTGTGAGAATGCGTATGGGCTATCAACGGAGCAGAACATTGTGTTCATGCTTACATTCAGTGGGACAAGAGCGTACCATTCACTGATGCGTTGAGCTTGTACAACGCTCATGACACATAACTTTTTATGGTTCTAGAGAAATACACATGCTGTTATCAAGAAAACATTAAAAAAATCTGAATCCAGTGTACTGCCGTGTAAGGGAAGCTTGACTTTGCATACACTTTAAGGACAGACTGAAGTGGAGATGACATTGAAGGGATCTCTTTCATATTAAAAACTTCCAACTTCAGATATTTATCTTTACCACACTATAAGCAAAAAAGCAGGAAAGAAGTTTAAAAACATTAAAGAACAATGTTGTCCTTTCAATTAAACAAATCTTTGCTCTCCTGCCTAAAACAACAATTTGCTCCTGAGGCTGAGGTTTTGACATGTACATTTTCAGCATTTTTTTTTTAATGGATTCTTACCCTTTTTTGCATAAAAAGCATTAAGAGTTTTTAAGTCTCCAACTGGAAAAGCTACAGATATTATATTATCACAGGCCTCAAGGCCGTCTGTACCATTTATAATCCACCCCTTCATCAAGGAACAATAAAAAAGAACAGATTGGTTTCTAAGCACAGTTTGTAAGAAGTGTCTCACAGTCTGCTTGTACTTGCCTTCCTGCCAGTTTTTCTTCCCAGAAGCTGTTGCGTTCACATTCTTTGCAGTATTTGCTGCAGAATATTATCTTGTGATGGGGTCAAGCAGCACACTAACTCTTCAGAGTCAGACTTCTCTCCTTAAACTAACTGAAGTCTTAACAGCATGGGTAACAATGGCTCTTCTTGCCAGTAAATAGCCTCACCGTGCCTGCTCTGGAGAAGGAGAATACAGACCTTCATTTAAATACAGCACATTTCTCTCTGCCTCATTTTTTCTCACCCACCTGCTGCCTCCTCCTTCCTTCTCTCTCAAAATCCCCTACCACCTGAAACCGGCATACTCATTCATATTTTCTTCCATGCTGTTGTACACATGGAAGATAGGACATACATTAGGAAGCGTTCACAATGTCAGGTCAGGAGAATGTAGAATACTAGCCACATTTTCCAGAGATGGGAAATCCTAATTTACATGTTACAGTTGCGAGTTTTTCTGAATATAAATTTTACTTGGGTCTACTTACACAGGCAGCTCTGCCGACCACCTCCCAGCACCTAAAGTACAGAAACCTTTTGCCCCTAGAAGCTTTGTATTATTTAATGGGATCTAAAATGCAGCATGTTCATCCTTTTTCACCAGGATGCTTGCAAGCTGACTGGTATTTTGTCTGTCCTTGAGAAGCATTCAGTATCTGACAGGATTAAGAGCAAAGATATTTTATAATTTTAACTATCAGAAAGCTATTTTATATACAGCTCTTTCTCATTGGGATAATTTCCAGCTTTGTACCATTCCTTTGAATGGCTAATCACAGGGCCTGTGCTCTACACAAAGACAACCTCTGGGCCTAAACACTGTTACAGATCACAGGTTTGCTCTGACAGGCAGCCTGATGCTCCAAGACAAACTGGATTGAAGAAATATTTCTGTCCTGTTACAAGGGTACAGACAGATTCAAGCGTCGTCTTCTGCATGATCACTCTTGAACCATGGAAGACAGCACACTACGTTGGCTTTCAGAAGTAGAGGGAAGCCCCTCAGGCTGAAGACAACTCTAGGCACCCCAGAAAGCAATTCCTTCAGCTTGTGTGCACATCACAAAAAAAAAAAAAAAAACCAGATTAAACCAATATCTGAAGAAGCTGACTGAAGGACAACGGTTTAGATACTAAGTCAAAACTGAAGTTTCACATGCTGTCCAAAATTCAAAGGGGGGAAACATTCGTTTAAAACACTGCTGAAACACAAGTGTATCTGCATAGAGGGTCCAGCACACCCGAAAACATCTGCTTTCCTGTTAAGTTCACATCCACCTTGCAACACAGAATATGGTACATCTAAACTTCTGTGTCTTTATCTGAGCTCCTCAGAATTTGAGAGTTCCCTACAAAGAGCTGAGACTAAAGCTGTGCACTAATACAGTGCAGCTGGCTGAAAAGGCAGGATGCCAAAAGATGATGAAGACAAGAAAAAAAATGCAGACCATAATGTATCAACCTAAAGTTTAGCTGTGTTTTCAAGGAATTCACAGAACTTAAGTGCAAGATGGCTGCTAAAACAGCACTAACACATGCTACTTGACCAGTGTTGTATACAATTTTACTTACATTGTAATACAAATCTCTTGGAAAAATAAGCTAAGCAAATGTTTATATTGCAAAATTTGGCATTATCTAATTGTTTCTGCTCCACCAAATCACACACATCAATCTATCCAGGGGATTTTCTCCATGTTCCCAGAATTTACAGGAAGAAAACAGAAATACTGCTTTACTCAGAGTGCAAAATGCCCACCTTGGCAAACCACTCCAAGGGCAAGTTTTTTCTAAACCAAATACACTAGTTTCCAAGCTTAAAAATATTGCAGAGCTGCCCACTTTTAAAAATATCAGAGCAGCTACATGGGGGAGGACACAACTCTAAAATACCACAGTGCATTTATGCCTGAAGAAACCTCCCTGTAGGATAAGGCAAGCAACAGCTACTCATCTCTTTGAGGGAAAAGAACTGCTGATAAATCATGGTTTTAGCTACTGAAACATCTTATGGTACATAGGCACTGACATTCTTTAGAATGTCCTAGCATGAACACAGCTACGTTATGACTGAGCAAAAAAGTTTCTTCTTGAGCCAAATATGGTTGTAAACCTGCAGTTTTATTCAAACTCTGCAACTACACTTGTTCTGGCACAACAGAGTCATTTAGATCTTGGGGACAAAGCACCACCGCCTCAGCTGAAAACAGCAACTCTTGTCCTAAGCATCTCTGAGCACAGCAGCTGGAGATCAGTTAAGGGACGCTGTATTCATACTGTTGGTTTTCATCTGCAAAATTCTAAGCAATTTTCCGATGCCAAGGTCTTGGCTCCTTCTTTTCAAACCACAACAAATGCATTGAAATGAAGGTTTAGTATTTCCAAGGGAAAGAAGTTCAGGTGTTAATACAGGGAGTCACCAGCAAGGAACATCCTTTTCTTCGGTTAACTGAGCTGAAAAAACTTATTTCGCCTATATAAAGACAAAGAATTTGCCATCTAGAAGTGTTAGCCTACAACACTGATCTGAACCTTACAGGCTTAATAACTGCTATTTTTCAAGTTCTATGGAAGGTGATATGAGGTATAAAAGCTGTTAAGGCCAAAAAAAAATGTGTTCTAACATTAAAATGCTACTATAACTGCATATTATACCTGGTTGGTTTGTGTGCTTTGGAAAACATTTGCTGCTTGCCTGCCAACAATTGGCAGGGGGCCATGAAGTATGTTTGCCAACTGCGCAACTGCTTTTAGCTTGAGGAAGGGCATGAAGGGTGTTTTATTCTGAAACAGAACCAAAATGTTAGGCAAAAGGCAAGAGAGATTAGTGCACAGCTTAGTTATAGCAGAGCTATGAGAAGACAGACTGTCCTACAATCATATATATAAATATAAAAGTGCAAAAGCCAGTTCTTTAATATAAAAGAGCTAGTATCAGAACATTGCTAGACCTTGGAACAATTTTAGCAACAAATTCCATATTGGCGTTACTCCTGGGCTCCAGCAAAAGCAGCATATTACATTGCCATTTCAGAGAGCTGCTCCTAATCCAATGGTATTAACGACTGAGATATGTATGGTCAGGTCCGGACTCTGATGGATAGCTGCTTTGTTCTTGGTGGGAAGCTAAACATAAGGGAAAAGGCATGGGGTCTGTGGTAGGTGTTGTTCTCTTATCTCTTCAAGGCAATACAAGTAGCAAATAAGACACTGGTATGGTTAGGCAAGATATTGCAGTGAATACACAGCCAGCCTCAGAGAATGAGACAACCACAGGTTATGACATGCCACTGGAAAAGATTTCAACGAGCCAGTAGCAATTGGTCCATTCAGCACTATACTAGTGCTTCTATCCAAATTTACGACGTCACAGCATCACAACATGTAAACCAGAGCTGCCTTCACCTCTCTCGATTGAAAAACATTGCTTTTCCTTTAGGTACCTTAAAATAAATGTACTTTTAATGCCTATACAGCTTCCAGGTTTGCAAGATTAGCAATTACAACCAACCTTATGGTATGACTTAAGAATATAAAACAAAACATGTTCAACAGAAAGCCAGAGCAGTGTAAACAGAGTGCTGGCATGTTGTGCCCAGCATGCTGGTATTAGAGCTCCTGCAGAATGTCAGTGTCCTACTTGCTATGGAGTACAATGACCAAGTCTTTTCAATTTACAGGTAGACATCACAACTGATGGATATACCTATGTTAAAGTAAGTAGAAGGAGGAAGTCAAGGTGACAAAAAAAGACTTCTAGGTACCCAAAAGGCACTTTGGGCGTGTTTCAGGTAACAAATCAATGGAACCCCTCAATCTTTAAGGTCATCTTTCGCTAGCTACTTCCCATCCAGGGCTGGTTGCAAACAACAGAAGCATGGGAGATGCAATTTGCAGATTGCCTCAAGAAGGCTCTTCAGCACTTTTTATAGCACAAATAATTCTCTATATAACTATTGAAAAGAAAACCCTAAGAGGTTTAAAGGCATTTGCCTCTCTATCCTTAGCTTTCTGGACTTGGGTCTTTGCTATCAAAGGACACAATGCTGTTTAGTCAGACTAGCAGGGGATGCATTCATCCTACAAGCAAAAGCAAGACATACTCATGGATCCTGGTGTGAAACCTGACAAATACCTGATTTAGTTAACTACTTCATTTTCAGTAGATACAGAAAGAAGCCATTTCCTAAAAATTTCATCCATTTCAGGAACATGAATGAACTCTGAGGTACAGTTTCAACAATGAAAATTTTAGCTGTGTAAAGACATGTGCTTGACACTTGATTAATTAGTAGTGTAGTAATTAATAGGTAATATTATCTCTATCATTCTAAGGAATATGTATTTCATATAAGCATCACAATCAGAATAGAATCAAATGCATACCAACCAGGTGTACAAAGGAAGTTTTGGGGTTTTTTTAATAAAAAATACAACAAATCACTTCCCCTTTACTCTTTAAAAGAGTCTAGTTATTTAAATCCAACACTTAAAAATTTTAAGAGTTCAGGCTTCCACATGAATAATGATTCATCAGTATCCCCACATAATACAGTGAGTTCCCACAGTAGACAGTGACGAGTAGTACAAGAATAATTTAGCTCTTTCTGGAGTCAGTATGTTTAGCCTTTCACCCTTAACACGATAAAAATGTGTGAAAGTATCAATTAGCATTGAAAGAAAGACTTGTGAGTTGAAATAACTCCCCATTTTGCTTCTCAAAGTAAATACCTTTCTTATATCCTCTTCTGTTTCTATTCAGGATCTTTAGAACAGCTAAATGGAAAAAACTTGCAAGTATTAATTTCTTGTGGAGATAACCATTTCAGCATTCTGAGCTTATGAGCTGTGAAACTCCTAACATTCAGGAGAAAACAGGTCTCATTTACTTACCAACTGCCTCAGTTTTATTTGTCAGGTAAAAGGAGACCTGTAGCTCCAACAAGTAATTATAGATCAAGCACTGCATTTATAACCCTGTTATCTGAAAATATGCCAGCCTATCAGAGCTTTTTAAAAAGTTAATTACCTTTGTGATGGCTGTTCCTTAAAAAAAATTTCTCTTTGTCTCAATGCTGGGATCAGAACTCAGTGAAGTTGATAATTATGGTTGATTCTTCTTTATCTCTCCAGCTACTTTCTAGATTTTACTTCCACTTAGGTGGGTACAAGATCAAAATCTCTGGCTATAGCTACAGAATATAGTTAGAAATAAGAACAAAGGTAATTTTCTCTTCTGCTTTATGTATCACACAGACATAGAAATTAGAAAGAAGACAGACATCCTTTTTCCCAGTAATCATCATGGCATTTATTTGCCAAATACCAGGTTCCCCAAAAGACAGCCTTACCTCTCTCTAAGCTTTAAAAACAGCACATATATTAAAGCTGCTAGCATTTATATAGCCATTCCTGTCGTCTTAGAACATCCATTTACACTAAAAATACTTGCAAGGCTCTCCATTCTCCCCATCTGGGAAGCACAATTAATTACTGAAATCAGTTAAATGGGAGAGTCCTAGCATGGAGTTAAATGGTTAGGCACATCCACTGAGCTGGTTTTATGCTGCGTTCATTTTGATACCTCCCAGGTCTGTAACGCTCTGCAGCTACTTTGATCTACTTGTATAGAGGGCTAAAGACAGGGAGATTGCTTATTTACTGTCAAAGGTAAAACACTCAACTTGGGAAAAATTAATTTATTGACAATTAAAATATTTGTGTACCAAGAAACAAAGATATGAGCGAGGCAGCCCCTTACCTCTTCCTACAGTGGCCACCCCTGCAAGTTCCCCCAGCCCCCACTACCAAAACCATGCCACACAGAGCCAATACACAGACCTTCCACAGCAAGGCAACAGGCAGTACTAAAAGCTGGCACAAGCCAGTGAGCAGACACATCATGTACACAGGGGACAGCAAAAATCCATCAAAGCTTCCACAGACCACGAAGCAGTTCCTTATCCAGGTACGTTCCAAGTGTCTGCTCAGCCGAACAAGAAGCAGCAGCTGGTGGGCACCTCAGGATAAGTTCCTGGGGAGGTGCTACATTTGCCTCACCTTAGCTCTGTCCACACTTAGATTTTATGCACAGAAACTACTATACAAACAAGCATTTCTAGTCAGCAAAGCCACACAATAAAAAAGGCAGCTTTTAGCTGAACTGCAGTCAACACAGAGATCTCAGATATGGTTGTAACCACGGAAGTCTTGCTGCACTGTAGTTAATTCCCACAGTGAATACAATGCCACTGTCGTAGTAAAGAGCAGCAGGTTGGTGCATAGACAGTGTTAATTTCTACTAATCAAGTCTCAAAAATTGTGGCTAATCATCCACATAGAGATCAAGCCAGCATTAAGTTTCAGTTAGCTCCCACACTTCTGTAACCCATAGTTTTGTTAGAAAAGGGCATAGGGGCAGGGAAGGTACAAAACTACTCTGTTTAAGCAATAATCAGGGTCCTGGTTTGGAGCAGTGACAGTAATAAGTGCGATCAGGCTTGCTCACCACGGTTCTTGGCCGGGGGTGACTGTCTGACTCACCAACTCTCTCCCCAGTCCAGCCATATGGTGAAAAAAATATATTCCACCACATGCTATCAAAGTACTACAAATGCTGTAACTACAAAATTAGAAGTACTCCAGGCATTGTACTTTTTTAAAAATGAGGAGTTTTCAACCGTAATCATAAAGTAACTTAAAATTCAGGAAAACAACAACAAAAAAAAGAAGTAGGTTGAATTATGGACACAATATCACATCCTAAGGAAATCATTAACTGTTAAGTGAACCATGTGCTATTTTTGTTATTTAAAATACTGATTAGGTTAATTATGCTCAGAGGGAATTGGGTCCAGAGGATTAAATGAAATCTTTTCAGAGGCAGAGTTTGCTGAATAGAAAAGCTGCTGTCCCCCATTTAAACAGTACAAGGTATCACTTTGAACATCTTATGAATATCTATGTTTTCAAAAGCTAATCCTTTGGTGTCTGCTTTTGGGCTAATAATGTAGCTTATATTTCCCTTTTGAACTTATGGACATATGTTAGTGTTAAAAAGTGTACAGCTATGCCAAAAGATATTACAATTTGACTACCTCCTGTTTTAAAATTATCTTAAAGTCTCAAGAGTTTTGCTTCAGAACTGCAGTCTGCTTGTCATTCATTGCTCTCAAAGCCAAGACTACAATTTCTTCTGGGTAAAGCGCAACAATATTACTAGTAGGCAGAGACTGTTTTTAAAAAGGAAACATTTATTAATCCACACTATACAAGATGAAACTGTCTGCAGACTTTCTCTGTCAAGACAGACAAGGTCCACGCACAGCAGGTTTGACACTCCCCCACCCTCAACACTACTGACAGCACAAGCAGCAACTGTGAGTGAACTTCAGAGGTCATCCCACTTGCGGGGCAGAAAATTCATTACAGGTGTCAACACTAAATTACTGCCAAAGACTAGAAATTACACAGTTAAAAAACAACTCTACAGAAAGAAGGTAATCCATTAGCTTCTATTTTCACATTGGTCTCCATGGCTATGATCTCTCTGGGATCATACAGGGCCATCTTGCCAGGCGAGTGATGTCTTCCCCGGGATACCCGCAGCGTGCAGCAGTGATGGCAGTCCCTAGCCAGAAGGAATGCACACCATACTGCTCTGGGCACAGCCCCAGAAACCGCAGGGCCCATCGGAAAACAGCCAGGAACTCCCTCTTTGTTACAGTTGTATTATCCGAGTGCATGAAGAGTGGCCCTTCCAGCTGTGAACGAACTGCCACATAGCTCCGTAGGGCCAGAACAGGGCACACCCATGGCTCTCCAGACAGCCCAAGGCTGATGACGTGTCTCTCCTGGTCTACAGGAGAGTTATGCAGACCAAACACCACTCTCCTCTCCATCAGCTGGAGATCACTCAGGTACAACAGCTCAGGCTGCAGTACATGATGGTGCTTTGCCACCATCTCTCCTATTCGAAGTGCCCCGAAAAAAGCTACAGTAAATAATGCACGAAACAGTAAGCATTCATAATGACTTCTGCATACAGATTCCAGAGCACCTAAGAGAGATCGCAACACCTCAATTGTTATAGGCAAATATTTATCCCTCAGGATACCCACTCGACGTTTCAACCCTACCACCATGCAACGGGTTATAGGATCTGCCAGAGGATCAGAGTTACCAGTCAACTTTGATACATAAGACAGTGCCGCCACATACATCAGTGTCTCTGAGGATGAATAAAGAGATTCCACAGCCAAAAACCCTCTAACTTGCTCCTCTGGAATTGGCCAGGTTGCAGGCATTCCCATGCTTTTCCTAAAGACAAGGAATTTCTTCAGTCCTTTGAGGTAGGCTTGCCAAAGCCTACTATCCCCCGAGCACTCCAGCAATGACAAAGTCTTCAGAGGCCAAGGTCCCAAGGGGTGTTTCCGAGGACAGGTAAACTCCCTTCCTACAAGAGAGGATCCACATTAGCACATGATGACCACAGGCACAAGCATGCTGTTCAGGGCCATAAAGATAGTGTTCCTCAGTGCAATATGCCCCAGGCAATGCTCTGCTGGTTTAGCTGACTAAAGATAATTCACACATAGCTACACCCAGAGCTGTTAAAAGAGCTGAGGTTTTTCAAACGAGAAACAACATACCAGGCCCATTTCAGGCATTAGATCTGGTAACACTCTGGGAATTTACAAGTTTGGGGAGTAGTAACAGAGAAGACCAAAAAAAAAAAAAAAAAAAGCAAGTTTAAAAGCAGGGCTTTCCAGTATGGCTTACTTAGCTCATGGCTGCAAAGGGCACACATACATCCCGCCAGAAGGCGGCACGTTTCACAGCCCAGGAAGGTGAACTCCCTCGAGGCCTCCAAAAAGCTCC
>NW_010528642.1:15059-21277 GCF_000687285.1 Phaethon lepturus | reverse complement strand
AAACATGGATCCTTAACATGTACAGCAAAGATTAGAGCATCATGCAAACCAAATAAACTGATATTGTGACCTGCAACCGTTATTATCTCAAGCCTCGTGCCCCACGTTGGGCGCCAAAAAGGACTGTCATGGTTTAGCCCCAGCCAGCAACTAAGCACCACGCAGCTGCTCGCTCACTCCCCCTCCCGCAGTGGGACGGGGAAGAGAATTGGGAAAAAAAAACTCATGGGTTGAGATAAACACGGTTTAATAGGACAGAAAGAAAGAAGGAAACAACAATGATAATACCAACACGGGAATGTACAAGAATAAGTGATGCCCAATACAGCAACTGCTCACCACCCGGCCATCGACAGCCCGTCCCCAAGCAGCGATTTCCACCCCCCGGCCAACTCCAGTTTATGTACTGGGCATGACGTCGTATGGTAAGGAATATCTCTTTGGCCAGTCTGGGTCAGCTGTCCCGGCTGTGTCCCCTCCCAGCTTCCCGTGCACCCCCAGCCTGCTCGCTGGCAGGCCAGCACAAGAAGCTGGACTGTCCTTGACTGCTCAGCAACAACCCAAAACACCAGCACATTATCAACAGTTTCTCATCCCAAATCCAAAACACAGTCTCACACTAGCTTCTGTGAAGAAAACCAGCTCTATCCTGGCTGAAACCAGGACAAAAGCTACTTGGGTCTAATCCAAAACCCATTGAAACAAACAGAAAGTCTCCTACTGGCTTCAATGGGCCTTGGTAAAGGATAGCTTTGCCTTGAGCCTGATTTCCTGTTGAGAGTGGAGTAGTGGATTATCCAACAGTTTAGGATTCCTGAAGATTTCACCTTGTTTTAATACTAGATTTACAAACTCAGAAACATGCAAATGAGAACACTGCCATCACCCACTCAGAGTGGGGATTATTATTCCTTGCATTTTAAGAATCTTACAGTCTTATTTCACCAGCAAGGTTAAGAAATAACCATGTTCCACAAATTTCATACTTAAAAGATAGAAGTGAAAGAATTATGATAACACTTTACATATACAGTAGTATAGAACTACAACATGTTTAAACATAGTATCCTAATTTCCTTTTAATTAGTAGAGGGTGAAGGGAAAAATCCTGATTCCTTTACAGCATTAGATTATGCATAAAACAGTACAACATATAATTATTAAATTATATTTTAATTTACAGCCAGTAACTTGCAGTTATTCAGATATACCCCTAATTAGTACACAAGATCAAATATCTGTCTTTCAGCATGAGTGATACTGTGTTATTGTGATGGAATATCTCACTAAAAATGTTGAGGCTGGATTTAAAAATGCAGATTTACTTAAACACTTAAGAAGACATTTGTTTTAACTGAACAGTGCTCAGTAAGTAGATAGCCTTGCTGAAATTCTGTAATAAAGAATATTTTTTAATTATCACTGTAGTCATTAGTGGTCCTATATAATGAAATATTGGTAATATCTTTGGCTTTGTTCTGCAGATAATTTAAGAATTATCCTTTATGTTGATGCAGACCAACTACAAAAGCCTACTGAAGTTCTCTTCCTTGTTGGCATATGTTCTTTGTTCTGTTCTCTATAATTACTATGCCTCTAGTATACACTTGAATACACTAGAGATAAGAATAGAAAACATAAAATATTTAATATTAAACCTTCAAGGTGAGTAGACACAAATGGATATACGTAAATCCCCTACTTCTTATTAAAAACCTGTACCTACATTGTTATTTTAGACTAAGCACCCTACAGAAGAATCTTTCCTTGTATCTTAACAATGCTACAGGGACCATAAGCCAAAACACCCATAAAACAAACAAACATTTAAGTTACTTTCCAATTTCAACCTTGCCCAGAGCAGATGGAGCAGAAAATCATACTTCCCATGTGGGGGTCTCTTGCCTGCCATTGAAAAGCAACACAATTTTCTAGCAATCTTCAGGTAGCATTTGCCTCTCGAAATATTGTAAGCTACTAACACTATGAATCCCTCAAATATGTATAATCTATGCCAAGGTTGACACAAAACCAGCTGCCCGTTCAGGGCCAAAAATGGTGGTTTTGAGCCCCGGGTGTTAGCTCAGCAGATACTGAATGAACAGCTATTAATTACAACACATATTTATGCTAGTGTTCTTCCCAGTGGCATACAATACAGTACATTACTCGTTGCACAGAACACAACAGTTTTTAATAGACTACAGGGAAAGATACAACAAAAAAATGTAATTTACTTACTATTGTCCTCCTCCTGCACTTCTATTTGAAAAAACATTCTCCAAGAAAAAAACTTGTAGAGTGCATACATCCCAGCAGGCTCACGAGGGACTCCTTCAGTCTTACCAACACAGAGGTACAAAGACGTTTTTCTATTACAATACACAAAAAAATTAGACTTTGAAATGTATTTTTTTTATATACCACTCCTTAGTTTTTCTTCCAGTCTGCCCCTTTTCCATTCAAGATTTGACATGTATATTTAAACTCAAGACAGAATAGGAGCAAAAATTACAGATACTCAAATACCATGATTTTGTGATAGAGTAAATTTTGTTGTTGTTGTTTTGCTTTTGTTCTGCTTTTCCACTAGCATTTTCCTATTCATTTGTGGTAAAACTACCCACAAGCTACCACAAAGGGAACACTCAAACGTCACCGAACCCCCAAAATTCAAATGTTCCTTTCCTTTATATTGTTCTGGCTTTTATATGAATTCATGTTTAATCTGATTCCAAACAATAAAACTCCTTGTATTTCAGTGTTTTCAAACTTTTATTGCTATAACCAAAACCATGTTATGCTTTCTTTACCAGGAAAACAGACTCTTCCTCTCAGCCAAAGTTCAAACCCCTTATCTCCAGCTGTCACTCAAGCGGTTGCACTCTAAACTTCACAATTCCTGTCATTCAAGCAATATGGGAGGCAGAACATCCTCGCTGCTCTCTTGACCCTTGTAAAGTCAGCAGCAGTGTTTCTCAGCACAACAGATTAACCTGCTACTCATGGTCCTTTCTTCCTCTGGCTGCATCGGACTTCTTGTATCCACCATGAAATAAATTAATCTGTAGTCGCTGCAAAACCATGTCAGTCAGCTGCTAGAGTTTACCCCCCTCCCCCAGAAAGCAGGGTACTTTGGACCTGGGTTCATTTTTACCTGAATTACTGAAGTTGAAGGTGAAAAGCTTAGATATCCAACTTCATTCCCACTTAGGCATTCACTGCAATAAGCTCAGCTTCCAAATCAATGACCTTGGTGCTCCTGGGGAATTAAATGAGGTTTTTGCAGTTGCTGTCTGTGCTGAAAGTGCAGTGACAATCATTCCCACAGTGTGGAGTATGGATGTATCTGGGTAGTAAATTTGGATGCTCCTCAAGTTATTAGCAATCTTGTAATGAAAATGGCAATAAATCAGGAGTCCATATTGGGACCAGTACTCTTCAATATCTTCATCAATGACATAGAGAGTGGGATCAAGTGCACCCTAAGCAAGTTTGCAGATGACACCAACTTGAGTCGTGCAGCTGACATGCCTGAGGGACAGGATGCCATCCAGAGGGACCTGGACAAGCTTGAGGAATGGTGCTGTGTTAACCTTATGAAGGTTCAACAAGGCCAAGTGCACGGTCCTGCACCTGCTTTGAGGCAAAACTTGTTATTAATATAGGCTGGGGGATGAAGGGATTGAGAGAAGCCCTGCTGAGAAGGACTTGGGGGTACCGGTGGATGAAAAGCTGGACATGTGCTCTTGCAGCCCAGAAGGCCAGCCATATCCTGAGCTGCATCAAAAGAAGTGTGTCTAGCAGGTCAAGGAAGGTGATACTACCCCTCTGCTCTGCTCTAGTGAGACACCACCTGGAGCACTGCATCCAGCTCTGGGGCCCTCAGCACAGGAAAGACATGGACCTGTTGGAGTGGGTCTAAAGGAGGGCCACCAAAATGATCGGAGGGATGGAACAACTCTCCTACGAAGAGAGGGTGAGAGAGTTGGGATTGTTGAGCCTGGAGAATAAAGGCTCCAGGGAGACCTTATTGCAGCCTTCCAGTACTTAAAGGGGGCTTCTAAGAAAGATGGGGAGAGACTTTTTAGCAGGGCCTATTGTGATAGGACAAGGGGTAATGATTTTAAACAAAAAGAGGGCAGATTTAGACTAGATATATGGAAGAAATTTTCCACAATGGTGGTGAAACACTAGCATGTTGCCCAGAGAGCTGGTAGATGCCCCATCCTTGGCAACATTCCAGGTCAGGTTGGATGGGGCTCTGAGAAAGCTGATCTAGATGATGTCCCTGCTCATTGCAGGGGGGTTGGACATGTATTTTGTAAGTTACAGCTGCCTTAAGTAGCTGGGAAGTGATGGTAGAGAAACAGCTACTTAAGCAAATATTGGAGGAACCTTTTCACAGCATCACAGCATCATGAGAATCGGAAAAGACCTCAAGTCCAACCTTCAACCCACCACCACCATGCCCACTAAACCATGTCCTAAAGTTCCATGTCTACATGTTTTTTGAACACCTCCAGTGATGCTGACTCCACCACCTCCCTGGGAAGCCTGTTCCAATGTTTGACCGCTATCTCAGTGAAGAATTTTTTCCTAATATCTAGTCTAACCCTCTCCTGGCACAACTTGAGGCCATTTTCTCTCATCCTATCACTTCTTACTTGGGAAAAAGAGATTGACATCCACCTCACTACAACCTCCCTTCAGGTGGTTCTCGAGAGTGATAAGGTCTCCCCTCAGACTCCTCTTCTCCAGGCTAAACAACCCCAGTTCCCTCAGCCGCTCCTCATAAGACTTGTGCTCCAGACCCCTCACCAGCTTTGTTGGCCTTCTCTGAACATGCTCCAGCACCTCAACATCCTTCTTGTAGTGAGAGGCCCAAAACTGAACACAATATTCGACTTCAGGTGGTTCTCGAGAGTGATAAGGTCTCCCCTCAGACTCCTCTTCTCCAGGCTAAACAACCCCAGTTCCCTCAGCCGCTCCTCATAAGACTTGTGCTCCAGACCCCTCACCAGCTTTGTTGGCCTTCTCTGAACATGCTCCAGCACCTCAACATCCTTCTTGTAGTGAGAGGCCCAAAACTGAACACAATATTCGACATGTGGTCTCACCAGTGCCGAGTACAGGGGCACCATCACTTCCCTACTCCTGCTGGCCACACTATTTCTGATACAGGCCAGGATGCTGTTGGCCTTCTTGGCCACCTGGGCATACTGCCAGCTCATGTTCAGCTGGTTGTCAACCAGCACCCCCAGGTCCTTTTCTGCTGGGCAGCTTTCCAGCCCATCTTCCCCAAGCCTGTAACATTGCATGGGGTTGTTGTGACCCAAGTGGAGGTCATGGCACTTTGGCACTTGGCCTTATTAAACCTCGTACAGTTGACCTCAGCCCATCAATCCAGCCTGTCCACACCCCTCTCCAGATCCTTCCTGCCCTCCAGCAGATCAGCACTCCCGCCCAACTTGGTGTCGCCTGCAAACTTACTGAGGGAACACTCAATCCCCTCATTCAGATCATCTATAAAGGTATTGAACAAGACCAGCCCCAGAACTGAGCTCTGGGGAACACCACTTGTGACTGCCGCCAGCTGGCTTGAAATCCATTACCCATGCCTCCCTGAGCTCAGCCATCCAACCAGTTCTTTAATCAGTGAAAAATGCACCTGTCTAAACCACAAGCTGCCATTTTCTCCAGGGAAATGCTGTGGGAGATGGCATCAAAGGCTTTACTGAAGTCCAGGTCAACAACATCCACAGCTTTTCTCTCACCCACTAGATGTGTCACCTGGTCATAGCAGGAGATCAGGTTGGTCAAGCAGGACCATGAATTCACATTTCATGAACCCATGCTGGCTGGGCCTGATCCCTTGGTTGTCCTTCATATGCCCTGTGAGAATCCTCAAGACAAACCGCTCCATGATCCTCCCTGGTACCGAGGTCAGGCTGACAGGCCTCTAGTTCCCCGGGTCCTTCCTGCAGCCTTTCTTGTAGATGGACGTCACATTGGCAAACCTCCAGTCTTCTGGGACCTCCCCTGTTAACCAGGACTGCTGATAAATGATGGAGAGTTGCTTGGCAAGCTCCTCTTCCAGCTCCCTCAGTACTCTCAGGTAGATCTCAGCAGGCCTCATAGACTTGTGGGTATCCAGGTGGCTTAACATGTCCTTAGCTATTTCCTCCTGGATTATGAGGAGTATATTGTGCTTTCCA
>NW_010528642.1:11805-15031 GCF_000687285.1 Phaethon lepturus | reverse complement strand
TCCTCTCCTTTTTTAACACTCTCCCCTTCCATATCCAGTAAGGGATGGAGATTCTCCTTGCCTCTCTTTTTGTTGTTATGTTTGTAAAAACATTTTTTGTTATCCTTTTCAACCATGGCCAGATTGAGTTCTAGCTGGGCTTTTGCCTTTCTAATTTTGTCACTGCTTGAGCTAATGAGATCCTTATACTCTTTGCGAGTTGCCTGCCCCTTCTTCCAGAGGTGATAAACTCTCCTCTTTTCCCTGAGTCCCAGCAAAATCTCCCTGTTCAGCCAGGCCGGTCGCCTTCCCTGCCAGCTTGTCCTACAGCACATGGGACCGCCTGCTCCTGTGCCTTTAAGATTTCCTTCTTGAAGGCTGTCCAGCCTTCCTGGACCCCTTTGTCCTTCAGGACTGTCTCCCAAGGGACTCTCTTGACCAGTGACCTGAACAGGCTGAAGTCTGCCCTCCCGAAGTCCATGATAGCAGTTCTGCTGACTCCTCTCCTTACTTCACTCAGAATTGAGAATTCTATCATATCATGGTCGCTAAGCCCAAGACGGCCTCTGACCATCACATCTCTCACCAGTCCTTCTCTGTTTGTAAACAGCAGGTCACGCAAGGCACCTCCCCTGGTAGGCTCACTTACCGGCTCTGTCAGGAAGTTACCCTCCACACACTCCAGGAACCTCCTAGACTGTTTCCTCTCTGCTGTGTTATACTTCCAGCAGATGTCCACTAGATTGAAGTCCCCTACAGGAATAATGGCTAGCAATTGCGAGACTTCTGCCAGTGAATGTGAGGTGTATGAAACAGAAAATGCAGGTTTAAATGATAATCAGCCTGAAACGTAATCTAAAAACTGTATTTTACTTTCAAAATATAAATGCCAAGAAGGGAAAACACGTTTTCTTTAGACCATGCATAGGCAGATCAGATGGAGTAAGACATGTATGAGTAACAGTTTTGATTCCTTATGATTTTCACACACAGAAGCTGACTATACACATAGAAGATTACTATACACATGCTTGACACCTTACCAATGTTTGTCATTTTCTCCTGTAACAAATCTTTGACAAATATCAGCCAAAGTGGCAATGTTTTCACAAAAGATGACTTGGTTATCATGGTACCATGAAAGCTTGCCATAAAAATGAAACTTGAGTAAAGACACGGTTGGGCTGTACCAGCCCAGGAGACATACTCCACAAAACTGTTCTCCTTTGCATTTGTCAGACTGAAGAGACTTGTGTGCCATTTGTTCAATCCACTAAATATTTATAATTTTTCATGGGAAGGTGACTGCTTTGAGTATAGAGGCTAAGATTGCAGGGTAAGATAGACTACATAGGTCTCTGGTAGATGGACATCTTTAAGCTATCATCATATTCTGTGTTTTCTTATGCACTTGATGTGAAGCCCCAAGCACGTTCAAATCAAAACTAGCCTCCATTGGTTTTGTAGAGATGTACAGATCAACCCTTGCCTGCATGGAAATATTTCTTGCAAACTCTTGATCAAAACTGAATCCACAGGTTTCATTTACATTTAAAATTCTCCATACTGACTTTTTCCTTTTTGTTAATTCTTAACCATGAAAAAAAAGCATTAATCTATCAACTATTACCTAAATATTTTGATTAGATTCTGAAAGTCAGGAAATTCTCATATAAGACACCAGAAGACCACAAATTATCTGCACGTTCCATAGAGAGCAGGTAACAAAGGTTATGAAAGTTAAAGCTTTGGTACCTTGGCATTTTTCATATTCATTAAAAATAATGTAGGCATATGCCTGCTATACCACAAGCACCAAAGCAACATAACAGCATGCACAATCTTCTAGTAGCAAGATTAGCATTCAAAACACAAGACTGACGCAAGACTAGCTTCTGAAATATTTTAGAACAAAAATGAAAATCCTGAACAACTCCTGTTAATATAGGATAGACAAATGCTAAGCTGTTCTGCCATTTTTTCACATGTAGTTCCCATTTTCTTCCTCACAGAAGGGAATGGTTTCCAATGCAATATCATAAAAGTATAGTTTTATACATTTAGTAAACATATGTGAATGTTATGATATCTGCAGCAAAAAAAAAGAAAATATTGAAAAGAATGACAGGTTTCTACCCATGAACACATCCTCTGTTCAGGGATACTTAATGGAGTAAGGGGGGCTGCATAAATCCAGAACCTTTGTAATCAGTGTTAGATACCTTCTACAGTGCAAGGATGAGCTCTATCTGCAGAGGCAGCTGCCATTCAGTCCTTCCTATATTCCAGAGGAAGGGATGTCATCCAAACAGATCTTCTTGTTGGTAAATTTCAGGCTAGAGGATGTGGCCTGAAAGCTTTTACTAAATGCAAATGTAAAGCTCAGAAGCTTGGATCACACTAGCATGGATGCCACTAAAAATGTAAGCAAAAAAAGCCCTTTTCTTTTCTCCTTTGATTACAAGGTACTATTCAGCTTTCACCTTTTGTGCTCTTAATGTCTCAACTAACCACGAAGCTAAACAACACTTAGACACTGAGGAAATTCGCCAGTGTAAAGGCTCTTGGTTCCACCCATTCAGGCTGGCTGCACATTCAGCATAAAAGCCTGAGCAGATCATGCAGTGCATACTGTGCTAGAGATGAGGCTATGTGCTCCTCAACAAAGCAATTGGAAAGTTCATATATAAGAGTGTACTTTCCATTATTTAATACACTAGGCAGTACTTCTACTGTTTTTCATCCAAATTATATCTGGGTGAAATGAACTGCACTCATGTACTAAGAACATTTACACTCATGTTTCACTGTGCAACCCTGGACAATGTACATATGGCAAAACTGGGCATACATGTTCACACATGGAGAAGCAGGATTGAAACTCCTTTCAAACACTAGTAGGAGGACTTTTTACATAGAGACCACAGACATTAATGGGTAGAGAGTCTTACAATTTAGCCTTTCCTAATGATAATAAAATTGGCATTACTGCATTCCTTTTACATGAAGAGAACATATATGAAATCAATATGTTCAAGATGTCTTTCCTGTGCCTATTTAAAAGCATTTGAGCACATTAATAAGAAACTATTTTCTGAATTAATAATGTACGCTCCTGATGATATTACGCGACAGAGAAACAGGTTCTTAAAACTTACTGACTGTGAAAGATTCACTTAAATCACTGCAGAACCAAAAGTAACAAAGAACAAATAACTTTCCAGACAACATGCCACAGTGTCATTGC
>NW_010528642.1:2062-11774 GCF_000687285.1 Phaethon lepturus | reverse complement strand
CAGGAAGGCTGCAAGGACAGAAAGGGTAGCAGCCTCATCCCTCACAGCCCAGCTCTCCTACAGGCAGGGAGAGAGATATCACTTTTGTTCTGCTCTCTGTGAAACCAAATTAGTGCTCTCCCAAGCTGAACTTGCTGGAAAAGGGAAGACTACTCACCAAATGACATACAGGAGCTAAATCACTTGCTGATGTCAGGTGGTGCAGAAGCTCGGCTGAAGAAAGCTCTAAATCTCTGCTCTAATATTTCATTAAAATATAAAATAAACTGACTTCCAATATAGCAAAAGCTCTGACCTGACAGCTCAGAGAGAAAAAGATAAAAACAGTCCCTCTGCTCATGTCCTCACTGGGCAAACCTTCTCTGTGCCTGTTCTTAGATCAAGCAGCTTTCACTGCCACCTCTGGAGACAACAGCTTTGTGCGATATCACAGGGTGTCTATAAAAAGTCTCTTTTCTTCCTACCCTCAGGGGCCTGGCAGCATGTCTGCTTCAGACTCTCCTCAACAGTATCCTAGTTTGCCCTTCTGCTACAGGGTCTGTGCTGAGTGAATCAGTCCCACACAAGCTGTACCTATGCACCAGAATATTTCCTATGTACGATGCATGTTTGGGGAAGACATCACCTTGAAGATACAGTCTGAACCAGAGTGCTGGATAAGCCCAGGTGAGGCACACAGATGTTCCTCCCTCTGCTGTCTTCTGCCTTAAAAACCAAATCAACCAAACGAATGAACAAACACAAAACCACCTAGCACTAGAAACAAACAGAATGGATGGTGTCTCCAGAGCTGCTTATATCAATAGTCATGGTCATTCAGGATCTTGAGATTTTTGGTGCTCTGTATTCTGCCTGGGCTCTTCTCTTGCCAGAACAGTAGGTTTAATTCCCACACTATTGCATGCCAGAAGCCATGTTGATAATCCACAAGAATGCAGCAAAGACAACAAAGTTAAGTTTTAACACCACAAGCAGCAGCTTTTATGCATTAGACAATTTACAGTCAATGTTGCCTGAGTGAAGGCTCATTTCTCATACACCTGAGGCACAGTCCTATTGCAGCACAGAGGAAATCATCCTACTGTATATAACCACATACAATCAGAGCAGTGCATTATTTGGTATAGACATACACAAGGATTTATATACTAGACAGATCTTTAACACCGGGTAATAACATTACCCAGTTGTCTCATCACTGTTGTGAAATTCATCTGTAAAGACAGAGGCCCCTGTGGTAGTGGGAAGCATGCCACACAGATGGGACTCTATGCTGTCTCAATCCTTTTGTTGGTCTTTAACATGCCATTGTTTCTCCACATGCTGCAGAAAAGAAGTGAACAGCTGGTAACTGTCTCCAAGTTTATATCTAGCTTTTATTTAAAAATTTCACAGTGCCTCCAATTTTCCCAGCAGACTGAAACACAGCATGAAAAGCCCTACTTACAACACACATTCCTCCTTTGCTTCTCTGTACATGGCATTCTGAGTGCAGGTTGCTGGATTCTCTCTCTCCAACTTTATTCCCTATTGTCCTTGCTTTCTTTCTAGATGTGTTTATAAAGCATCCAACTGGGCCACTAACAGATGGCCTGCTGTGATTTCAGGCACCTGTTGAGCCAGGTGTTGCCATATTGAAGCTATTACAGATAATTCTATCCATGCTATGATGCTTTTTGAGATGCTAATGATCACTCTGATTTAAAGTACAGCAGCATGAAGTTTTTAAAAGCCATATGCTGTCACTGTTATATAGATAAGGCCAACTATTCAGATTGGTGTAAATAGGCATATGTTGAAGGAAGTCAACAGAGTAAGATGTTTTGCATTCATATGACCCATAGCCTGCAAGTAGATCTTTTATGCTGCAATTTATTCATGATGAATAGAAAATTATTAACCTGTGGAAGTGGCTGCTGTTATCTCCTGAACTTTCAGTCGACTACAAGAGGGAGCCCCCAGCTCAGCTCTTTATAAAATCTGGTATGAACAATTTCTAATACTGGATACACTGGAAGACATCACAACACCTTGCACAGACATCTGATAGACCATTGCCATTTCTGAGTGACCCAGGAAGTATCAGCTTTATTCAGTGTGTCTTGTATGATAAAGCAAACATTCCAGTGAAGGGAACGAAATCCTAGCTTTTCCCAATTTGTGGATTACAACTAGCCCTCACATACAATGTCATCAGTAACCTCTAATGAATGCCAGCATTTAGCAGATTACCTGGGAGGAAAGGGGACTGGGGAAGAGTACTTAGGGTACTTAGTAGCGCTGGTCCTCGACATTATTAAATATGGAAAATTTTTACTATTATGTTACAGTGTGGAATGCCAGAAATGGAAAAGAAAAATAACCTTCTAAATACATGATGAAAATAATTTGCGAAATAACTCAAACAAAACATTCAGATTCTAGAGTGTCAATGGGATTCACATCTGCTTGTTTTGCTTTTGCTGCGGGATTCTTGTTCATCAGTCCTGCCCCCCTCCCACATGTGCTGAACATGATGGAGCAACTTTTCCCAAGCAAGGAACCCGTCAGTCAGCACTGATTGGGCAGCCATCGGCGTATTACCATAGTGGGCAGATTGTCATCACTGCCAGAGAGCAGGACTGACAGGGGCAGGGTCCGCACCACCTCTTTGTCACTTTTACTCTACAGTGACACACACTGTAAACATCTGTGCTCTCTCCTGTGCCTCTCTCTCTCTCTCTCTCTCTCACTCTGTTCCTCTTGTTTTCTGTTGAAGCTTCTGTTTAACTGAAGGTTTGGCCCTGGCACTTTTTCCCACTTCCCATGCTTTTCAGGCAGATAATACACTGAATGTACAGCATCTAAAAATCTCCCCCACCCATGTCCCATTCATCCCCATTATAAGAATCCTGATCATCCCCTTTAGGCCAGCCTTTGGCCCATTTAACAATACTGAAATCACATCAACAAAGCAGAGTCTGCACTGAAAATTTGGCCCTTTAAAAATATTGATTCTGTTAGAGAACTGCAATCTCATAGAAAAATATTCCCAATTGTTATTTTTTGCTATAGCTGTGCTATGTTAGCTCATTGAAATTTAATTGCTAAAGGCTTATAAGAGCCTAGAAACAGACCTAGCACCTGTCTTTTTTTAATGTCTCAATTATCACCATAGTAGTTCAATGACACTGGCTTAGAGAATTGTCACTGACATGCTAATGAATGGCATCATGTTCACTTACATTAGCTCTATTTTTAAGAGGTTATAGGTTGAAGACAGGTATTTTATGCTTCAAATATCACTAAGGCAAGCCATAATGCATTTATCTCAGTTTGCTTTTACAACTGAAATTACATATCTTAAAAATGTTCACTGAACGGTGAACTGCAAATGGGTTAAACTGTGGTCAATTACAATTATGTACTTGCTTCTTTATATCAAGATAAGTAACACAAATCCTTTCAACCCATTTATTAATGTGTCTGTCAGCATTTACTGTTGAAATTCTCTTCAGTTTGTTTTGTGAGTTTTTCCACAAACAAATATTTTCTTTACTATTAGCTTTTAATTGAACAGCTTTGCTTTATTATAAATGTTCTACACTATTCTTCTCATTTTGCTGAACCAAATTTACCCGTCAATATTTTTCTTTCATCTATTCTGCAGAAACTCTGTTGTTAACTAAAAAGTCCCAAATCTATTACATCTAAATGATCACAGAAATTACCATAATAAGAGATGCAATGATGTACACTGAGCTATTTATCTGCAAGCTTTTCAACACGTCGTATATGAATTTCTATAGACAAGTAATAAGGGATTGACTTCACAAACACAATGGAATGAGCTCAATGAGATCAGCTAACTGCTACTTTTATTATCAGAATTGATTTTGCATGGAAAGCTACATCCTGACAATAATGTGAAAGGATTTCTCACTTCAGCAAAATTAGCTCAAGACGAGAATAATCCTATAATATTTAATATTAGCATATATTTAAGAACCTTTTACAATTATTTTTATTCTATCATCATGCACATTTTCAGCAGTTCCACTGCATATCTTACTTCTGCTGTGAACAATTATAGAGGCAATGCAGCAAACAATTTATGTGTAGGAATTGACTATGATTGTTTCAGAACGTCACTCAGCTCTCCTGGCTTTTCAGTGCCACTCGTTGCCAGATACTCAGAAGAGTATGCTTGAAGTTATATAATAAAAAGATAAGTTTTCTAAGTGTATTGTTGGCAACACAATTATTGTAGAGAGTGTTTTGTTACAACACATCTCACAGAATAATCTCTCCTTTGTTTAACCTACATAGAGGATGTAATTGCATCTTGGAGTCCTCAGAGCTTCAGACAGTGGTCATTGCACCCCCTGGTGTCCGCATCTCCTATAGCAGCATCTAAAAATCTAAATTTATCATCTCTGCAGTTTCTCTGATTTTCCTGCTTCTAGGTTAAAAAATAAATAAATCACAAAATCCTCTAAATCTATGCACAGTTTTCAGGTTTTCACCCATGTGATGTTGTCTTGGTTTAGCCCATCTCTGGACGAAACGCAAGCACTTGCTCTTATCCCCTGAAAACCCCCTCTCAGCTGAGAAAGGGAGATGGGGGAAAAAAGGAAACTCGTGGATTCAAATGGGTTGAAATAGAAACAGATTTAATAAAACAATAAAACTAATATCAGTACTAAAGCAATATAAAGTACACAGAGTTATATTCAGCCCAGACAGTGGTCGCAAGCTGCGCGCTGCCAGCAGCCAACGCTGGCTGGGGGAAGCTGGGAGGCCGCGAGGCCCGCAGAGCTCCAGCGCAGGGGAGCCGGCCTCGGGAGCAGAGCAGCGGATGAGACCCTCTGGGGATGGCAGCCATCAAGGAGAGAGAGATTCCCAGCAGTCTCCCCAGTTTTAGTGAGCGTGATGTTTATGGTATGGAACACTTCTGCTGGCCTGCCTGAGTCATCTGTCTTGGCCTCCATTCCTCTGAGCTTTAGCACCTGGCTGTCTCAAGGCTGCTGGAGGCCTTGATCACTATGGAAACCCATATACCATGGCTGGCCATGAACTAAAACAAAGTGTCGTATCAACTTTGCTCTCACAGTGACGGGTGCTGCAGTCTTCTCAGAAATGCAGCTTTCCTGAGCAGAAAACTGATTTTACGATTCTATCCCAGCAAAACCAGGGCAGATATTTACTTCATTTGTGTTGGGATTGTTACCACCATCCCTGCAGGAGAAAGAGAGAACCCAAATCTGGGCTTTTCTGCAGGGGCAATTCTAAGTGGTCTGGGACAGGCAGCCAAATGCTGCTCTTAATTTCTCTCTCATATCATTGCTCACAAAAAAAAAACCCAAAACCCACAATATGTGGCTCTAATCTGCTCCTGCCTGAGATATTTCTCTGGCTAAGTGTCAGGCTGTCCCTTTGTGGTTGGGCTGCAGTCTTTTAGGAGAGGTGCCACGAATTACCTTTGTAATCACCGTGAGGGAAGCAATGAAGGTGGAGGGAAAAAATGATCATTCCATTAACTCTCTCTTAACTGCAACCACAGGAGCTTATAAATTGCCTCACAGTTAAAATTACCAATTACCAATTCTGAAGCAGATTAAATTCCATCAGGCAACTTGCAACATCTATTTCAGTGCAAATCCTACAGATGCTTAGTTTATCTCCCCATTTGCAGAAGAGCCTATACTGTGTTTGAACTTTGTCATTCTGACAAACTGATACAAGAATTTCACAAGGAAATTGTGGCAGACATTTCCTCTCCTCTCTCATACCCCTTCTTGTTAGTCAAAGTACATAATATGCAGAATAAGTTACAACTCAATAATTAAGGGGAGGCTGCCTAGATGAGCTTATGGCATAGTCTAACGAATGTTTTTTCCTTATTACCTTGTTGATTGCTTGAAGGTAAGCTTGTAATAAATTCACTGACTATAACCATCACTCATATTTACTCCTGTTACTCTTTATTAACCCACTGCAACTGTGAAGAGCTTGATATCAATCATTAGAAGGATTGCAGCCATCCTCACAAAATTTAAACCTGAAGGGTAATACATGGTCCTTAAAAGAAAAACTAATTATTGCAGAGGAGTCCAATCTATCTGTAGGTATGTGTAACTGGAGACTTTGAGAATAGGACAGAGAATAGCAATGAATTAAACCATGATCCATGTAATGTTAATCTAAAAATTGATGGATGATACCACTGACTGCAACTTCTTTAAGGGTCTTTCCACTCATGTTTTGCAGGGTTAGATTTACATTAGTATTCATGAATATTCATTATATTAACCTTCACAGTGACCTGGTTGAAGGTTCTCATCTTGATTAACTGATGTCAACGTGCAGTTCTAACTAGGTAAGAAACCTTTCACCTCTAGGTGACTGATTGGGATTTTACATAGATCAAGAGGAACTGAAAATCAACAAGGACAGTTCTAATTTGGATCAATAATCTCATGAGCCAGAAAAAGTAAATCACTGTTGGATAGCTGAACAGTGCTTGGTTAAATGACATTCAGGACCTTTTCTTGTTCCAGACACATGATATACACATGGCAAGTTAGGATACTTCTAAGTAAAATTTTGGCCAAAATTCAGGTAATATTTTTTTGAGTGAATTTTTTTTTAAAGTATCTATAGTTTTTGTGAGAAACATAACAAATGGGAAATATAAGAGAATTATCCCAGAAATTTATTCTCATTTCATAGAAGGTAGTTGATACCAGATATCTTTCTACAGGATTTCTATCAAGGATAGACTACTTTAGGCAAGCACTACAACTGAGTTTTACAAACCCAAGAACTGATGCATGTAGAAGTCACACCACATATAACATAACAAACAATGTCAGGAAAATAATCATACTTTCAACGTGAAAAAGATTTTTAAAATACTTGATTCTTTAAAAGAGATACAAGTGTGCTTTATTAAATTACAGCTAATTTTGAAACTTTCTAACTATAAATTACTAGGATAGATTTTATATTTAATCCTCTATGTCAAGAAAGTTAATTCTCACTTACAATCCCCCACAGCTATAAATTTCCTTTTAATTTTTTAGTAAGCTAGTAATGTCTCCAGATCAGAAAACCTGGATAAATTATATATTCAACTCAGCCACCTTGTGAATTTGTGTCTTATAGCCAGGCACCACTAAAACACTCTCCAGAATGTTTGTTGTGATATTGCTTTTGAGAAAGGAGAAGGACTCAGAAGACAGGAAAAAAAGAATAAACAAGAAGAAAACAGCAGCAAAGCATCTATATTTATTGGTGGCAAAAAGAAATGTAATTTTTAGCTCTCTAAAGATGTTAACATATTTAAAAGACAGAAATAATTTATTCTAACTTTACATTAAGGCACAGTAAGGTCATCTTTGGAATACCATATATTCTGTACTGGTTTAGATTTGAATATTTCTCTTCAGTGGAATTATATAAATGTACCCCAAAGACCTTACGCCTGCTCTCCCACACTTTTCAGAGATGACAAACACTTACTACTCATTTCAGTTTAGGGGTAAGTACATATAGGATTAAAAAGAAAAAGCGCCTTAAGTCTTGCACTTCCATATGCGAAACACACACTCATTCTATTTCCTAACTTCAAATCTAGCAAAGCCTTGATAAATTTCAGCTGTCATGGCCAGAGCTTATTATCGTTTCCATAATCATGTCTACTAAAAGAAAGTCTTCTCCTGTACATGAGCATGTTCAGCTCCTACTAGCTCCAGCAAGAGTCAAGCACCTATGTTAGAAGTCTCAGGTATCTCAATTCATCTGAGTGTTGGAATGACTGGAAGTTTGAATTCAACTCAACAATCACCTTTTTCCTGTTTCCTTCTTTTGAGAAAATATGCAATGGTTGAGTAATGTGCATTAGTAGGATTCATTCTGCAGCTTCTTATCTATTCAAGAAGGATTTAATAGAAATTATGTATTACGACTCTATATTAATCCTGACTGCACATGTCTATGTTCTACAGTTAAATTAAAGTCCAAATCAAACTCAAAAATGTTTTCTTCCAAAAGAAAAAAGTACTAAAATTGTGGCAATCACAACCAGGGCAACAGTGGCCAAGCTGCAACCTTGGAGGCAGATACGTGTGCTTACGACTGGTTTCATTTTCCTCTGCAACAGAGTGTGTTAACTCCCCAGGACCAACACTCTGACACCACAATCTGCTGCTGAGCAAAACCCTCTCCAGTTCTTGCAGTTAAAGAAAAGCCACTTGCAAAATAGTTATATGTACCCAACTTCACCAGTGCAGAACTCCTTGTCATTGACTCCTGATCTGCAGCCCTGGCTTTTAGGATGTTAATTGTACAACTCCCCTTGCTACAGAAGATTAATGCATATTTACTTTTATAGTATCTCTGAGAGTTATCTAGTGCCAAAGCGTGAATTTTCTTCACTGTTTTAATTAAAATAAGCCATGTAACATTCAAGCATTTTAAAAACAAACTAAACCCAAAGTGTTAAACAAGAGCAATCATCACTGCTAGCAGCTTGGCAGGGGGCTGTAACCCATGGTGACTGGAAACCACAGTCCCTGCAGCAGAGCTATGGGCTTTGCAATAGCCAGTACCTGGGTGGGCTGTCCAAGTGCAAGTACCAGCAATCTCATGCTTCATAGGGAGCACTACGGGACACTGCTGTGATTGAAGCCAAATGCAGTTAACTGGAGGTTCAGAGGTGGACAATTGCTGGACCAGACAATACAAGAGAGCTCTCAATGTCCATGAACATCCAAGCAGAGGCAACAAAATGCGGGAGAAAGATGGACTTCACAACTCTATGAGAGTTATACTCCGAAGCTGTTTATTGTCTGATCTGACTCCAATATATATCATAATTTTTGTTTAGTCACTGCACACACACTCACGATTGGTTACAGCTTGTTACACACATTATTGCAATTGGCTATATACAAAATATCACGCGCTGTCCACGCGCCTCTCACACAGTCAGGATTCGCTGCTTGCAGGTGTCCACGCGCTCCTTTGTTTCCTCTTAGTTGTTTACCACAACTCCTTCTCCTCAAGGCTGAGCCATGCAGGTGTCCAGCTGTTTACCAGCTTCTCAATGCCACAGCTCCTTCTCCTTAAGATCAAGCCCTTGCAGGGTGACCCCAACTTCTCCCACTTTTTGTTTATCTATAAACAAAACCTGATGGATCATTCGCAACCCAAGGACTGTGAGGAAGATGGACCATCTGTACTTTCTTGTATTGTCCTGTGCCACGAACTCAGCCCAGCAGTCGGTAGGTGCCAGCTTTACGTGGGCGTCCCCACAGAGGCAACGGTGGCCTTGCCGTACACCGGCCCACTGCCCTTCGGGAAATCCCGGTATTTATACATTTGCGGAGGAACAAGATTCGACACATGTGGCCAGCGAGTGTCGGAACACGCCTCGGTTGCCACCTTTTAACACAGGGAGCCTATGGCGTATGCGCCCGCTGACAGAGGTTTTGCACGCGCCACAGCCATCTCGTCTATTGGTTCATAGACTTTGTTCACGCAGCATATTGCCATAATTCAGCAGTCACATATCAACTATGCTCAAGCCAATAGCAGAATGTTACAAGGCCAACAATTCTAGCTGTACTACTCCTAGTGATGGAAACTACTCCTAGCCATGGAAAAATCACCTGCACAAAGCTATGAAAACCAATATTATAACTTACCAAAGGATTTGTAGTTATAGAGC
>NW_010528642.1:1389-2016 GCF_000687285.1 Phaethon lepturus | reverse complement strand
GTCTATTGGTTCGTAGGCTTTGTTCACACGGCATATTACCATAATCCAGCAGTCCACATATCAACTATGCTCAAGCCAATAGCAGAATGTTACAAGGCCAACAATTCTAGCTGTACTACTCCTAGTGATGGAAACTACTCCTAGCCATGGAAAAATCACCTGCACAAAGCTATGAAAACCAATATTATAACTTACCAAAGGATTTGTAGTTATAGAGCGCTTTGCCCTAAAAGCTTGCCATGTTCCTCTAATGATACCACTAATTTCAGTCTTATTAATTATTTGCAAATTAGGAAGTAGGACGCCCATGGTACAGTCCCCTGACCAGTTCCCGGGCAGCTGTTTCCCAGCCAATTGATCTCCACACAGCCACCATAACCCTCCTGGTAGATTGAAATGAGATTGCCTGGGGAAGGAAGAGACAGACAGAAGGTGTCCTGTCCTGTTTGACTTGCTAATGTTACCCATACATTTTCTTTTGGCTGAGGTGGCATCCAGATTGCAATGACACCTGATAGTGTCAAGATGTGTCCGATGATGATGGTGGTGACTGTTTCATCCATGGTTTTACCCATTTTGCAGGTACCCAATGAGTTCCAGAATCTGTAATGACACAAGCATAACCTC
>NW_010528642.1:0-207 GCF_000687285.1 Phaethon lepturus | reverse complement strand
GGTCCTGTATTTATTAGGATATTACAGCTCCATTCTTTTGGGTCTGCTTGGTTGTTGCAAAAAGTAATTTTTAAGGTAGGTTTTTGTTGCTCTATTTTGAGCACCCAAAAAATTTCTGGCAGATTGCAAGTTACCCAAAATTCTCTATCCCCCCAACTCTGTTACACCGTGTACACCAAATATACTCTTTGATTCCCTGCAAAAGAA
>NW_010528641.1:0-6530 GCF_000687285.1 Phaethon lepturus | reverse complement strand
GCGTTCGTAGCAAGCACGCACACAGAGTGCGGACAGAGGCATCTGCGTAAGCGTGCACGGGATCACAGTCAGCCCCCGTTCCCGGCTCCCCCATCCCGTCCTCCCAAGCGTGGACACGCACCTGAGATACGGTGTCGCGTGCTGCACGCTCGGAGCACAACGCAGCACTTTAAGCACAGCCCCGTCCGTCCTCATCCTCAACCCCAGCCCAAACCCCTCTCTGCTGTCACAGGGCAGCAGACGGCAGTCGGGAGGAGAAGCCCCATTACTGGGCTTGTCCTGGTTAACAGAAAGATGTGTGGTCCTCCCCAAGGCATTGTAAATATCCATGACACAAAAAGATCCATCAGATCTCGTTAGCTGTTGAAGGAATATAAAGGGGTCCCCACCCTACAGGCAGCCAACCTCCTTTTCCATGATCCAGTGTCCCCACAGAGCCACTCCCTGCAAATCAACCCTGCCCTACTGGGATGTGGGAAGATGAGGGTTGGGCCAGTCCATTCTCCCCAGCATTTCCCCCAGGGCAACAGCTAATTCAACAACCGCACATTCCGAAGAAAAAACACCAATATAAACTGAGCAACTCAACTGAACATACACACAGTTTCCATCTTGTGAACCGGAAAACAAAATGCTTTTGTTAAAGCCTTTCCCCGTCGTCCACAAAGGCAAGATCTCATTACCGAGTGCCCTGGACCTCATTTGGCTTCCCACATTTGCTGGTCTACTTGTCACCATCCCGTTCGTGTTTGGCAGCCACGGCAGCGTGGTCTTTGTTGGAAACAGATCCAAAGGTCTCAATCCCCACCGCCTTGCCTGCACCTCTGCAAAGGAAAGATGAATCGTATGAGGTTGCCGACACGCTTTGGGCTTAAATGAGCTTAAATGTGCTGTTGTGGGCAGGAACAGCAAACATGCAGGAAGTTTTGGTGGTCTGCGTTCTCGTACGCTGGCCTCAGCAGTCATTAGAGCAATAGAGCGGGGTTACTCCAGTCCCAAATCCTCCTCTTACGTACTTCTGGACCTGGAAAGACATTCTTTCCAGCCAAAACGCCTGTAATCTTGCATTCAGTTTGGGTCAAGAGATGCAACAAAAGCCCCCACTGATTTTAATAAATCTTACTGACTTCAATGAGCATCACAGTTAAAAGTCCACACAGCACTTTGGAAATACTTCAGTTGTGGCAGCTATAACAGGACCCATTCTTTGGGGAATTTGTAGAAGCCAGTTGCTGCCTCTGTGAGAGTTGTCATATCCCTCCTGCATTGTTGTCCCATTATCTGCAGTAGATTTAATTCCATATTTTTCCTCTTCTTAAGAAAGTTGTGGAAACATTTGGCAATGTGGTTGAGAACCCCAAGGGCTCCTGGTGGGGTCTGTCCATCCTCTGCCAGGAAAACACACCCAAGCCTCGGACAGGGACAGCCCGACGCCAAAAGGCATCGGCCACATCCAAAATCCTCTGCACAAGTCCGGCAGAGGGGCCCGAGCAGCCATTCCTGCACTGAGCCCCACGCCACCGGCACCACTTGCGTACCCACCGTGGCAGCGTGTGGGCGGGCACGTGCCAGTACGGACACGCTGTTCCAGTTCAGCGAGAAAACCCTCAGGTTCAGCACCTTTCCGTTGCCCAGATTCACTTCCTGGCAGTTGGATTTTCTCTGACAGGTTCCAGGGGGTTCCTCGGGCACAGCTGCCTATGGATCCCAGCTTTCACCCCCTCACAAAACTAGGATAATCTTAAACATACCATACTGAACTGTCTCTGTACCTAAAAGCTCTTCTAAAGTAATTCACACACCCCTGGCTGACTGGGTATGAATGAGGAATCAGAAATCATTTTTATGTACCTGGAGCACTTGGAGCCAATGCAGCCACCTGGGACGTGCGTCTGCATCCAAAAGCCTAAACTTCAAGAGACACTAGAGAGATAAAAGGAGAAACAAGGATGTGTTAACAGCAATGTGGGAAGGTGGCTTTAAGGTCCTTTCCAACCTTAGTGATTCTGTGAAAAAAAAAAAAAAAAAAAACAAACAACTGAAAGAACAGCAAAAAAAAAGAAAAGGAAGACATTAAGAAAATTAACAGCACAGGCACCCAACCCTCCAGGACACCTACGAAGTGTGGTAGGTCGCAGGTTAGACTTCGGTCGCAGCCCGAAGTCTAACCCAGCAGACAGATATCTCCATGAAATTTTCCTGTCACATACCTGCACATGTGACAGTTTTCCCAACGAGGCCACCATAAAAATTCCTCCTCCTTCCTGGCAAGACCGGGAGCGTTCGCCAGGCCGTGAGCTCAGCCCTGGTCAGCGCAACGCCGCGGGCAGGAGCGCGGGGATCAGAGCGGCGCTGCCGTGGCGGCACTGAGGCCCTGGTGGGAACGTGGCCCAAAGCATGGCCGAGATGAACAACGCTGACACCGCAAAACCAACACGAAAAGTCAAATGCTTCAGAACCAGAATAGCAAAAATAAGGACAAAAGATGTATTTGGCTTCTGTAATTCACTCCAGGTCCCGCTTTCAAAACCGCTCGATGCATTGGGTATTAAGTTCTTTTGAAAAACATCTCACAGCTGTGGATGTTGACACTTGGAGCTGTGCTACGAAAAGCTTTTCAGAAACCTGGTCCTAAGTGAATCAAAAGCGACAGTCCATCAGGAACTCTTCCCATCTGCAGAAAACCTTAACAATGCATTTGAGGAGCAATTTTCCATCGGGGTAGAACAACGCTTGCCCACCCATCCTCGCCGGGCTGGTTACCTCAGCCGTCCACAGCACTGGGAAGAGGGAAGCCAGAGGAGCTAACAGGGCTATGTGATGGGGCAGCAACAGGCAACACACAAGCAGGACTTTTCTGCTCTTGTATGGGACAACACAGGCTTTCCATCATCTGAGATCACAGTCCATCACGGCACTCATTTAAAACACAGACACAAAAATCAAGCGCTGCTTTTGTAACTGCTCCTCACCGCTTTCAGCTCATGGATCCGAATTAAACGCCCGGCAGGAAAAGCGTTTCCCAAGAAGCAGAACGTTCGAAACCTGCACTGAACCTGGGAGCGAGGTAGCGGAACTGGCTGGAAACCACACTGAACCACACAGGAACCACCAGCCAGGGCAAAAGCCATAGCACTCGCCTGCAGGAGGCACGTTCCATCGGTCGTGGTTTTAAGACTGTTTCTGTCTGTCATATCGCTTCACTGTAAGGAACAAAAAATCCTGGGTTTATTGCCATCATTTCAGCTGTTTTTTCTGATAAAAGACAGCTTTTTCAGTTAATTATAAAAGTGTATGTTGAAAGCTGTCTTTTTACAACATCAGAGTAGGGACCATTTCCCACATTATAGTTTTTGTTGTGGGATCGTTTTTCAATCCAAGACAGATCTCCGCTCTTTTCTTACCAAAGAAAAATTAATTGCATTGGCGAACGAGCAGCAAGGCTGCCTGCCTTTCAGCCACCAAGCCCGGACGTATGTCCCATGTCCTCCCCAACCGCAGCCAGGAACTATCCCAATAGGATGGGATTGGCGTCTTGATATCCGGCTTAACACCTTCGCTCTCCATCACCACTGGTTGTGCGCGGACAACGTCGGCCTTGGAAAATTGCTAAACACGTAGCGGGGACCAACTCCAAGAGTCTGCTGAGCTTGAGCCAGTAAAGAAACTGCTAAGAACATGACGGCACAGAAGGCATGCAAAGAGCAACGCAACTTAGAGACAGAAAAACCCTGCTCGTACGCTAATTCCTATGCGGTGACATAAAACATACAGACAGCACCAGTGAAAAAGGAGTATATATAGTCTAATCCCTTCTGTACTTCGGAAGACCAGGACTGGCCGCAGCGACGGCTCGGCAGAGCACTCAGTGGGAGTGCAGAGGGACGGGCTGTCGCTCTGCACTGTATTAGTTCCTACCTCTGTCTCGTCCCTATCAGCTCTGCTCCTCACACCACTCTCCTCCTCCCTTCCTCTGGTCTCTTGACTCCTTTTAAGCATCATTTCAACCCAAAAGGCTGTGGATATACGAGACCCACTGTGAAGATCGCACTTCTGGAAAACACGCAATGTGTAACAGGCAAAGTGTGGTGCGCTGGACACGACAATCCAAATTAGAAAGGTGATCTATATACACAATCACCTCGCTGACAGCAGAGCTCTCAAACAACAGTATTTCAAGACATCAGGAAGACTAACCCAGAACCAGTGCCCCTGCACGCACAAATCGATACCTTTCTGATGACATTTCTTCGTTTCTCGTCTATGGCATTTGCATGCTTGCCCAGCCCTCGCCTTTTTTTATTTCTATCCATTAAGTTTAATCTTATTTTTTTGTTACTATTACATTATATATAATACGTTACATATTTCCTTCCTATCTTCAAGAGCCCTTCAACCTTCACAGCAAATCGGTTCTCTGCTGCACGGGGACGACCGCAGCTCCGTCTCTGGCAGCATGGCAGCAGCGGGACTGTCACGGTGGCAGCAGGAGTTGCGGGACTGCCACGGTGGCAGCAGGAGTTGCGAGATGTCGGCCCAGGGGGGCTCAGGCTGCAGGGGGGAGGTTAGCCCAGGCAAGAGGGGCTCAGAGCCACAACAGTGCAAACACTCCCCACGTTTGCTTGGAGTTTCCTTCTGCTGGGTGATCCTGAGCCATTCGGGGAGAGGAGGACAGCACCGCTGGGACATCCACTGCTGATCTTCACCCTGTGCTCCAGCTTGGCCCCCTCCTTACTGCTCGGAAGGTCCCCTTCATATCTGCTCATGCCAAAGCACCCCATCTCCTGATTTTGGCCAGCTCAGAAGACGCCTCTCTGCCCGCAGCACCTCCACGAGGTGCAGATGGGGCTCCAGCCCCAGCACACTCCTCATTCTTCAAGCCCAAGTATGTTCTTGGTTGGGGGCAGGATTTAATGGTCACCTCCCTCATCCAGAACAAAACGTAGAGGGAAGCAATGTGCTTCAGCAAACAGCTTAAACGAATTTGAGAGAGTGGAGTAGGTCTGGAATTAAAAACAAACTGTCATGTGCAAAAAAAATCTGAGACCACACAGCCAGCCCCAAGCAGCCTCTCCCTAACAGGGAAACATCAACAGCAACCAGAGCCTCAAACCTAAATAATCATTTCAAGAGAACCCAAGAGATCTTTGCACAGCTCCTCCAGAAGAAAAAAGAAAGAAATGCAATCCTCCCTGCTGGCTAGGACTCGTAGGAGAGCAACCCATTGTTTGGGAGTGCCAGAAAGTGTGGGGACAATGCTAGGGAAGAAAAACATTTTAAGCTTGATTTCAGATGACCTCATGTTTCACAGAACTTATTTCTTCACGTTCGCGGTAGAAAAAAAAGGATATTTTGGTGCTGAAGAAAAACATAGCACAAGGTCTGCAGCGGGCTCAGAGCAGAAAGACACTTTAGTCTGCAAAACTAAAAAGAACAAAAAATTTATTTTTTACTTGCTTGTTTTCAGAATGAATCACATCTAGCTTTTCTCCCTGTAATAAAGGCAAAACAACACCCTTTTCTTTTCCTTTTTTAATGAAAATTAGTATGGTGACAAATAGGGCACGAGCATGGTTTGCCACCAGAACGAAATGTTTCCACGTGAAAGAACAAAATACACAAAACCTATGGGTTAGTTACCCAAAGCAGCAAGCAAGGCTAGGGGAAGGAACAAATGTTTGAAAATTAATTTGCTTTAATCCATAACATAGAACTGAGGAAGCCGCTTCTGTGTTAAAAAACCCAAAGTCTCTGTGAGCCCAGGGATCCACTATGGAAGACACAACGGGCTGAAGAGGCGGGTATCCACACATTTCTGCCGAGTATTCAGCAGGGAAATGATTAATAACACAGATTTAAAGTTCTGACTGCTTTATTTTAGAAATATGCAGTTGTTTGCAATACGCAAAAAGGTAAACGGATGAACTTGCAAGCTTACAGAGCGAGGAATGAGCCTGGCGTTATAGTCACGTGCAGAAGTGAAGCAAGAGAGTCTTTTTGTTCCTGCAAGGAAAAGCCAGTTCCTCATGTCTATCAGGCAGCAACTTGTTTCCAGGGCCAGCTTAAATTTCTACTTCTGTATAAAGAAGTATGGTTGCTCCCTTGGGCTTGTGACAGAGACCAACTGCACTGGTTCAGCCATATTCTTATATAGAGAATATATAAGAACGTGTAGCGTATATATGTATATGATCCCTATGTGAATATGTATATATCTATCTTACCTATATTCATCTATGGTGAAACACCTACAGTAAAAGCACACCTTCCCTAGGCTCTTTCTAAACACTAAGAGACTGGCTGCATTGCCTCTGGAAGCACTTCCCTGTTGTCATTATTGACTACAGAAAGAGCTGAAAAAACTGGATTTCTTAGCCGAGGACTGGAGCCGGGTGAGGTCCCTTCAAGCCAAAGGCTTTTGCAGGTGAAGTAGCATGCGTTAATGATCAGCAAAAGCCCTTGAAACCTGTTTCTCTTTAGGATTCCACAATTTCCAAGTAATATCTGTTGGGATCACTCTGCACAGCTCG
>NW_010528640.1:31914-32201 GCF_000687285.1 Phaethon lepturus | reverse complement strand
GACCGCAGCCCCCCGTTCTCCATCGCCCTGCGCTGCGCAGGGGGAGGAGGTAGAGGAGTTGGGCATGAAAGAGTGAAGTAGAGCCTAGGAATGGGGTGAGGAAGAGTGTTTTTGTATTTGTCAGATGTGTCATATCTGACTTTTGTTCCCCACATTTTCTTCCCAATTTTAATTGGCAGTAGATTAATTTTCCCCAAGCCACGTCTGTTTGGCCTGTGACAGTAATCAGTAAGCGATCTCCCTGTCGTTAGGAGGAGGTTTATTGTTCCCGTTTCTCCTACTTCATC
>NW_010528640.1:9367-31874 GCF_000687285.1 Phaethon lepturus | reverse complement strand
TGCTGAGGGCAAGGAGGGAGCGAGCAACCGGGTAGGAGTTTGGCTTTTAGCCAAGCTTAACCCACCATGCCTGCCTTCTTTGAACTAGCTGTAATTGCTTTCGGATAGCACGCTTTTGCAGTGAAGTTTACTATTAATAATAATTTATACTGCAAGGGTGCAGTTGATGCAATGTGAGTCCTGGTGAGAACACGTGAGCCAGAACTAAAAGGTGACAATTAACATCTGCTACCTGTGTGCTTTCCACATTTTAAAATTAGGTACGAGGGGAAAGTAAATGCTAAAAATAGGGAGGCAATAAAGGGAGCAGAAAATGGACATCAGTGTCTAGGGTGAGTAAGAGAAAGAATATTAGCAGAAGCCAGAAGGACTTCTGCAAGTAGAGAAGGAAATAGCAGATGGAGGGAAACAAAAATCTTGGTACTAAAGGCTAAAGAAGTATTAAAGACCAGAGCAAATCACAGAATCACAGAATCATTAAGGTTGGAAAGGACCTTCAAGATCATCAAGTCCAACTGTTAACCCAGCACCAACATGTCCCCTAAACCATGTCCTGAAGCACCACGTCCACACGTTTTTTGAATACTTCCAGAGATGGCGACTCCACCACCGCCCTGGGCAGCCTGTTCCAATGCCTGACCACCCTCTCGGTGAAGAAATTTTTCCTAATATCCAATCTAAACCTCCCCTGGTGCAACTTAAGGCCATTTCCTCTCGTTAGTTACTTGGGAGAAGAGACCAACTCCCTCATCACCACAACCCCCTTTCAGGTAGTTGTAGAGAGCGATAAGTTCTCCCCTCAGCCTCCTCTTCTCCAGACTGAACAACCCCAGTTCCCTCAGTCGCTGCTCATAAGTGATAGGATATGCCCGTAAGTGATAGGATATCCTCATAAATGATTCAGAGTGTTCATATAACACAACTGGTAGGATATACTCTTGCTGCCACTACTTCCACCCATAAATACAAGCTGTACAGGAGCATAAAATAGAGGAGTACATGCAAACATCATTTAAGTATCCATCTGCCAGGTGGTCTTATTAATCTTCCCTCAGTGTGCTAGCTGCTGTAAAATGAAGGGCAGAACTGAAGAGCCAATTTCATAATGTAAAAGAATAAATACATAAAGTACAAACAAAGAAATAGAAATCAAACCCAAATGAAATTAGCAAGGGCAAGAAGCATTTAACTTGCAAACATAATTTTCTTTTATTTGTAGATGATCTTACAAAAACAATAGGAAAAAAGAAGGGGATTAAAATGCAGTTGTAACAACAACAACAACAACAACAAGGAAGAAAAAACATACCATTGAGCAGAATGCCGTCTTTTCATAGGAGCAGAAGAATAAATAAGAGAATACCTGCTAATAATACTTTCATGTTTCTAACAACAAAACCAAAGGGTCAAAATTTGAGCTGAGAGGTAATGGCCTATCATTACTTGGACTGTCAGAACTATAGTTAAAAAAGAAGATAATTAGACAAGTTCTGACATAAAGTTTAGACAGAAAAATGCAGATAAACAGCAAGCAAAGAATGAGTTTTTCAAGAATTTGAATGAAGTGGAACAACAGGTGCAACTTTAATTCTCGATATTTTCATTGTAGTTGTGTTTGTGCAGGGTTTTTTTGCCATTATACATAGGCAGGCAGAAACAGGAACCTGATTCTAAGTTATTCACAAAAGAAGGACCCATATATTTGTATAGTCTAATTGAAACTATTTGCTTTACATAAATAAAACCTGACAGGTAACAAAAAAATTATCAGTTAGCATTATAGAATTTATTGTGCATTGATTTCTAATCAGGTAGAGGTTTTGTGTTGTGTTTTTTTAAGATTCCTGTTAATGTAATTGCTGCCTGATAAGACCTTTTTTTATAACTGCAACTTAAGGCACAGCCAATATGTGAGTCAAAAGCTTCCTTTCCTTAGGAATGGTTTAAACTTTCAAACATTCATGTAAGTATCACTGACACTTAAAACACATTAACTTTTTTTAAGACTTAGGTAGGAACAGGATCTGGATTAAGTACCTCTGCTGTCATAGTTTCCTATTGCTTTTCAATTGATGGATATGTATTTTCATCTACATTTACGTAGTATCATTATTCTTAAACCCTCCTTCACTTAAGGCAAAACTAGAGGGTTAGATACAAAGTTAAGCAGGTTTTGTATTCCATGAAACACGAATCTTGAAGTTGCCTTAACATATCATTCACTGATTATGCATAAATAAAGAAACCTCAAAAAAGCTGGGGACTGCCAGGCTTGAAACCTGTGTTTATTTGTGTAAGGACTTGGTTTAGGACTGCTTACAATGATGTGTGAACCTTTTGTGGTGTGCTTTGTTGTTGCTGTCATTATTTTTATATAAATTTATATATGTAATTATTTAAATATATAATTTCATCTATAGATGTATAACTGTGTATATGTATAAAATTATCAAAAGTCTTTAGCTTTCAAGCACAGTCTTTCTCATTCTTCAGAAAATGTTTACATTGGCTTTGAAGGAAGTTTCTCTTGTTTAGCTTTTGTTTTTTTCCAGTTAGGGTGTCTTATTTTGCATGCCACGTACATTCAAGGTGACATGTGTGTGATGTAATACATTCAGCCTGCATAAACTTAGTATTTACATTTTTAAACTTTTTTTTTCTTTAACAGGTTGTTCTGGAGAAAAGTTGTAAAATTTGTAGGACTTCTGTATTTATAAAAAAGTTATGCTTCAAGCAACATTTATCTTCAGGGGTCCACTTAACATTATAATGAACAACTACCTACACAAAATGAAAGATGAGGGTCATAGTCAATCATTCTTCTAGCTTTGTGGATCATGTAGCTTTCTTTTTCTCTTATGATTAATAATAATTGTCCAGTAAAAATGCAAGTTGATTTGTGCACTGAAGTATCAAATCTCCATTATGAAATTTGATTTGGCAAATATTGAGAGCACTTGAGTTTAAAATAGGTGTTTTGCAACAGTTCACGGAAATATAGCCTATTGTCTACAATGCGAACAAGACACATTTGAAGCCATAGTGAATCGTGTCCAAAACAACTAAGGGAATAGTTCTTGTGCGATCACAGCTGTTCAAACAAAAGGATCAAATGCCAGAAGAAATTAAAGATGACATTTGACTGATGAAAGGCAAGGAGAGGAGCTTCAGTTAAAGTTTCTGCAAGGTCAAGGAAAGAGGAATCTGACATTTGATTAGAAAATAAATGGTTCTAAGGAATGGAATACTCTATTATCTTCAAAGCACTAACAAACCAATAGCAGAGAATGGTCAAGTCTTGCTGGAGTGATCAAGAGAGTAAAGCGGTTTCTATGATTTCTGTAATTTCAGACACTTATTGTTAAAAACATAGAACATCATAGCTATTTATGAGAAAGAAAAAATCATCTGGAGATTAATTCAGTTGGCCTCAGTGTAAGAATCCATCTTGCAGCTCAACGTTATTGAAATATATCAAACAGTATTTGGTGATGTGCAAATGCAGTTGAATCTTATTGGAACTTACACTGAGAACAGCCACATACAATACAATGTCAATCTTATTTCCTCCTTTGTCTTACTATATTACAGCATGCAAAAAGAGTTATGAGTTCACATGTGGTATTCGATCAGTTGAGATTGCAAAACTATCTTTTTCTTAACTGAGGAGAGATACAAGTAAATAAATAATAGCAGCCAGAAGCAATTATGTAAAACTCTGAACAGTATTCCCTAGAGAGAAAGATATGTACATTTTCCTGTCTAGTTCCATTATGTGTGTTCATTTCAAATCCAGACACTTTCCAATACAAACAGAACAAATTCAATTTTCAAACAACATTCCCTTCTAACACTTCATGTGCCAAGTGAGAAAAGCAACACAAAGCCTCTAACAAATTAAACATCTCTTTAAGAACAATGTAAATGCTATTAATTTACTTCCAGTAATGGGAGTTTTACTGATTCACTGCATGACTACATTCTATTTTTGCAAAGAATAAGCTGTTTATTTCTACTTTCAATATTGTTTGTATGCAAAAAGATTTTGTCAAACTCATGAATGTCACATAATATTACATTGTAAATATAGTCTTTGTTAAGTACTTTTACAAAGATTTATTTAGGCTTTTCTTTTAGGAAAAGATAGGAATAGATGATTCCACCATATGCAGCTCTGCTGAGGTGAAGTGATACGCCCATTTTATTCATCTTATGGGATCAATAGGAGGATTGTCCCCAGCCAGCAACTGCTGGAACATATACATATATACACACACACACACATACACACACACACTTTTCATCTACTTACTGTGCAGTGAATGATGGACGCATCCCTGCTTGATTCATGATGAGCTATGTAATGTACTTACTGACTACTGCAGGGAAGGAATTGAACAAATGAAGGAAGACCTAAGTAAAGCATTAGAATTTTCTTTATATGCATATATTCTGATGTTTATGATTTGATAAAAAGATGAAATGGTAAAACCTTCACCTGAGAGGGTTGAATTGCAAGCAACAGGGAGAAAGGTAGTATGACAAGATGACATTTGAGAAAAAGGTGCCAGGCCATGCACTTAGAGCTTGATATCGAGTATTTCTGTTATAAACTAGAGTTTTCCACTGCAACCCAAGGAAAAGAAAGACCAGGAGTGTTAAGAAACCAAAATGGGTGAATGTGAGCCATGAGTACAACATAGTACTGAAAATGTAAATGTAATTCTGATCCTGAGATATGTCAGAAATATACAGACATGTACAGTGGTATTAATGTGAAAAATACACGGCATTGCTATGACCCTATAGCTATGACCTATAGAGAACTCCAAGCAATTTTGATAATCTGAGTTCAAGAAGATGAATTTAAACAGGAGGCAAGGAACAGACAACGGCTACCAGCATGGTTAGGAGAACAAAGGATTCAGTTTATGGAGTGAAAGAAGGAAAATGCAAATTATTCATCCTAGCACAAGAAAGTTAAGAGGGAATACCCTTCTGCTTAAACACAGCAGAAGATAGCTACTGGAAAGGAACTATGCAAACCCAAGAAAAACACTGCATAGAAAGAATGGGTGGAGCTCAAAACAGATTTCAAAGCAACAAAGTTTTGGAGCAGTCAGCCTGTAATTTGTAACAGAGGCAGAAGAGCTGTCTAGCTCTAACAGGAAACAATGATATTAAATTCCGATGTTTATTAAGATAATTGTAGGGTATAGTTGTCTGCAATATAGTTGTCTGCAATATTAAAGGAGAGAACCCTATGATCTGATTCTAGCTTCAAAAAAAGAATATATTACTAATTAGTATTGTGCTGCAGGCTGTATCCATTAGATGCATAGAAACTGACAGGTCAATAAGACCTGATGCTTCATAAAGAAGGGGAGAATATGTCTTTTGCTCTCTCTGCCCTTTAATAGGTAAGAAAACAAGCTCTCTCCAGTTGCCAGAACACCAGGCTCATGGCCCCCAGTCACACATGGTCCCATTCCAGTCATTGGCACATAGACGCTCCATACACACACACACACGCACAGGGAATCCATTCACTCAGAAAAACAGTTAGAAATGTTTAGTAAGAAGACAGGACAGACTGTTGATCATATACAGGTCATGGCCAGATAAGCATACTGATCAGCTACTTGTTTACAGGTGACTGGCCCCTTTTATCCCATTATTACTTTTATTCCCATGCTTGTTCCTCCACAAACCACCATTCCTTGCCATCCTTTGGTTTCTCCCCTAAACATGCCAAGATGTTGTACAGTCCAAAAATCTTCTTCCCCTGCATCCCCTAGATCTCCGTAAACAGTAATCCTGCTCATTTTGAAAGGTGCTGCAGAGAGCTGCTCCCATTGACCCATGGTGACAGGTGTCACGGCCAGACCATGTGGCTGATGGCCCTCCAGTGACAACCCTGGGACAGGCCAGGGCAGGAGCTCATGTCTCTGACAAGGTTATTAGGGTTTCCCCACCTGGCATTACGTCTCCTTTGCATGTGTGGGGATGAACCTTTTAGAACAACTTAACAATGCCTTGCTCTTAGATACATTTATTTTTTTCTGTCAGCCCTAGGCATCGTGCCCCTGGCCTTGGGAATATCCTGGCTGACAAAGCTTTGCACTTTGCACAGCTGTGTGGTTGCTCCTTAACCAGGCTGATGCTGAGAGTCTTCCCTGCTATATGGTCTTCATGGTTTTAGGTTGATCCTAGGCTCAGCCCAGTAATGAGTAAACCTGGACCATCTAGCTGAAGGCAGAAAGTGCATTCACCGATTAATAGTTCTCTACACTATCTGTGTAAGGCTTAATATCGCTGTCATTATTTCTTTTTTCTTTGCTGTCATTAGACAAACTGCTTTGATTTAACGCTAGCCAGCCAGGCAGGATAATATTACACAGATTAAAAAAGGCACATAAAGTGGTAGTGAAAAATAAACACAACATTCTCACTCCTCCGTGGTTGGGTATGACAATGCGTAAAGAAATTCCTTTTAGATGGGCACACAGTGACCGGATGGGAATTAGCAATTATACTTTGACCCTAAATATCTATCTCTTTCTCCCTCTCTGTATATGTAACCTATAACATTGCTGATCCAATTACATAAACAACTAAAGTTCTTCATGTTGGCTCTAAGTTTTAATGTGATTTTTCTGTAATGATAATATTGACTTTCCAAATCAGCAAGTAGCATGACTAAGTGTGCTTTATTGCTTAAATCATTATTCTTCTCAGCCAAAGCTGCTGACAGTAGTTTTAGTCAATTTTATTTAAAAGTTGAAAGTATACTATAAAGGCAGAAAAGTAATAAGACAGAACCTGGTAAAGATCTTCTTCCAACAAAGGAATATATGTATGTCTTACAAATATTTAGGATTCGATTTCAGCTGCCCAGATGAACTGGGTGAAAATCCTATAATAATAAAAATAAATCACTAATTGACAATTTCATAAATATTTGTTGAAAAACTAGAGTTTTCCTTCATATTATGTTCATGGAACCTCTTCTAAAGAGCAAAGACTGACTTATTTCTTTTGAAACTTTGTGATACAATTCAAAGATTCTATGCAAGCTCTTTTTTGTGTCTACATCCATAGCACAACCTGTTAAATCAAAGCATCTTAAATGCAAAACAGCTTTGTGCTTCCAGGTAGGGTCCTGTACTATAATTCAGTCTCCTAGCAGCTCAGGGCACGGTATGCCCCCATTCCCCAATAACCATCACCTTCTTGAAGTTATACTATGAAAGAAAAAAGAAGAGCATTCTGTTAGCAAAGATTTCTTTGTAAACATATAATAACCGGATTTTTAGAAAAATAATTCTTATTTTGCAGAAACTAGACCATTCAAAAACCGCCGACCTTTATTCATATCCAAGCCAAATGAGCTCCCCCTTTGCCACTGATTGCTTTCTCAGCTGGTAATTAAGCCATCTTAGGAGGAATCATCTTTTTGCCAGCTGACAGAGTTCATCTAAAAAGGGTACGTTCAACTATAAGGAAGGTGTTGTTCCATGTCTTTCTCCTGCTTTGCATTTGTTAAGATACATCAGCCATTGAAGTTCATTGATATTTTTCTGCTTCTGTTCTTGTTTCATGAAGACTTCCTCAGAGAAAAGCTGCCAATGGAGGACTAAATATTTATTTTGCAAATAGTGACAGGGTAGGATTGCAGTCCTCACAACCAGTCTGAAAGCTCCAATCTGAGACTGAACTGATGTGTAAGGCAGAAGACGGGCTTTGATGGAAGGAGCAGCAGCAGCACTACAGTCCTTTCCCTCCTTATGTGTGAGTGTAGTCCACAAGGTAACGGTAGCCATATACTCCAAATTTCAGTTCCAGCCTCACAGCAGCCTCACTCTAACCTGCAGAGTCAGTATTAGCATTGCTAATAAGATGTATGTGTACAGTGTCTGTTCCCCACACCAAGGTTTTTTCCATGTTATTTAAGGTACAAGGCATAAAGCTGACCCAACAAGCTTCAGGAAAAGCTTCAGGAAAAACATAACAAATTATCCCTGACTCGGTGCTTTAAGTTAGCGATTACAGAATCACAGGAAAATTTGGATTAGAAGGGTCTGGTGGAGGTCATCTGGTTCAATCCTCTGGTCAAAGCAAGGCCAACTTTTAATTTAGTATCTTGAAGTGTGTTTGCAAACATGTAATTATCGTTCTGGAGGGATAATTTGATCTTCTTTCATATTGCTTAAATAATGCAATTTACAGTTAGCAGAGAAATCTATGTTTTGCAATTAAATACATTAATGAGGAATGCTGTATAATCTCTGAATTGTATTAAGCAGGTGAAGGGGAATACTACTCTATGGTAAGAACAAAAATATTCTTTTATTAACTATTAATTTTTTTTATTAACTATATATTTAGTAATATGTAAAGTAAATTAAAGACAATCCTTTCTCAATTCAGAATATCTCCAATTTACTTTCTCAAGGGTTTTCTGTTCAAGGAGGCTTCTAGATCAAAAATGATAATCCAGAATATTTATCAGAAACATTCAGAAATTTTAATTTAGCCCTTGAGACAGATTTACGTAATTTAAGATTTATAGATAAATTAAGCTAATTATTTCGATAATAAGCATACAATAGTGCTGCTGTGACATCTTGGCAAAAGTGTCCCCAAGCAAGTTCTAAGTAACGTTGACATACCCTTCTGTGAACAGACAGATCTCTCTACAGGCTGTCTCAGCCGACTACATACAAGCCAGCCCTGAGCTGAAACCAGTCCAGGGTGATGAGCTAAAGTTCACTCCCTTATGCCTCAGCAACAGACGCAGTGACATGGTGCCTTGTCTGAAACAGTTGGATGACTGTGAGGCAAACGTAGAGGTGATGTAGAGCGGCTGCATATTTTTATGGGTTTCAAACGTTATTTGAGAGGATTCTATGCCACGTTCCAAATGCTGAGTCTGAAGAGTGAATATAAATAATCCCACCGTGACCCAGAAACATCTGTTTCTGCTGATTGTTGAGTTAGGTTTTGCACTCCTTTATCTGATAGCACCTTAATTTTTCTTTTTTTTTTTTTTTTTTTTACTAAAAAGAATATATTTTGCAAGTGTGTTTAGGCCACAAACAGAACTGCATATTGTGAATGTTCTACCAATCTCCTACATATATTCAGTGTGAAGCATGACTCCTTGAAGTGATTTTAAGACTAAATGAAGATTCTTATGTTTCTGCAAAAACCAGAATGATTTGAAGGCCTTACTTTCTGGAACAGGCACAGTAATTTGCTAAAAATGTTAAAACACAAGAATCACTTTTCCAGCACTATCAAAATCTCCGCATCTTCAAGAGATAGGAATCATTTAGATAGTTGGCATCCAAGCCAAAACTAACACAAAACACAAAATATTTATAATTTTTCTCATTGTGATTTTTGAAATAAAGATTTTTATTTTTTTCTCTTTGGCAGTAATTGGAGTTATTTGGCTTGTTTTGATGTGTGAGGAACATGACAGTTATAAACATTTCCGGAGTGATACCTGAAACAACTCGGATGGAGGGGAAGAATATACTAGAAGTTTATTCATGACAAACATCAGAGAAAAAATGTAGATTAGATTATTAGCATAAACAGTATATTTCAACTGAATAATTACTTAGTCTAGTTTCTACGAAATGTAAAAACCAAGGATTTTCTCAGAATATAGTAACTTTAATAAATCACTGAAGTTTAAATTATAAAAAAATTAATGCAAACTAGTTAGGTAAACTCAAATATATATAATTGTGTAATATGGATTTAACTATTTCAGCAAAATCTTTAGTCAATATTCCAGTTTTGAAACCATGGGATTAAATACTCCCCTCTTGTTAAAAAAAAAAAAAATCACATTATTTATAATTACTTTAGCTTCCTTTTATTTCACCACTCATAAAATTTTACAGATAAGTGGCTATCTTTTGAACTATAATTTGTGATTATCAAAAACCAAAACCAGGAACATTACTTTCACTAAAAATGTAATTTACATGGCATGTAAAATAAACATAAGGTGAGTCATAGACTTTCTACTTATGTAAATAGGTCAAAAAACTTGTATCCATAATTACTAATGCATAGTGAATCAGAGTTGCCCCTATTTTGACTGGCAATTAATAAGAATATGTGGTTGTAATTAAAGAACAAAGAAAGCTACAATCATTTGGAGGAACATAAGACCACAGCACTTGATTATTCCTGTCACAAACTCTGCAGATGAGTGTCCCAGGGTGTCCAGTAACACTGGATGTACTGGAATCAGGTCAGAAAGGGCCAATAGATACAGATTCAGCAGAGAATTTGAGAAAAGCTGGAATGTTTTCTGGAAGTGGATTGATTGAGACCAGGAGTCTAATATCTGTACGTCCACAAAGGCCGTATGAACACCCACAGTCTCTGCTGTGGACAGCAGTAGTACTGTACTTGTGAAGCACAGCCCTGGCACATTCTGCACACGAAGAACGATTACGGTTGTCATGATTTTCACAGAGCTATCTGCAAAACACAATATGACTGCTTTGTTCGAACATATTTTCGGGCATATAAATCATAATTTCTATGGTGTATTACTCTATAAACACAAAAATGGATTATTACATTTTATCTAGAATCTAATCTGAACAGCCCCTTCAAATTCAGTATGCTTCACTGAGTATCATTCGGATCTCTTCTGCATTCTTGTGCTACTTTATAAGCTTCAAATTCAATTAAGAAAGGTACATTGATTGTAATAAGAGAATGGGTGAGCTTGGAAGGGACCTCTGGAGGTTATCTAGTCCAATGCCCCTGCCCAAGCGCGGCCATCTAGACATGGTTGCCAAGGATTGAGCCCAGATGGCTTTTGAATATTATCAAAAACTTCTCTGGGTGCCCTGTGCCAGCGTTCAGTCAGTCTCACAGTAAAAAAGTGTTTCCTGCTCTTCAGAGCGAACTTCCCATGTTTCTGTTTGTGCCCCGTTGCCTCTTGTCCTGTCACCAGGCACTGAAAAGAGCCTGGAACCATCTTCTGTACAGCTTCCCACCGGGTAGTTATACACATTGATAAGATCCCCTCTGAGCCTTCTCTTCTCCAGGCTAAACAGTCCCAGCTGTCTCAGCCTTTTCTCCAGGCTCTTCATCATATTAGTAGACCCTGTCTGGACTCTCTCCAGTATGTCCATGTCCCTCCTGTACCGAGGAGCGCAGAACTGGACACAGCACTCCAGGTGTGGCCTTACCAGTGCTGAGTAGAGGGCAAGGATCACCTCTCTCAACTTGCTGGCGGTTATTTTGCCTAATGCTGCCTAGGATACATTTAGCCCTCTTTGTGGCAAGGTCACATTGGTGGCTCACATTCAATTTGGTGTCTATCATGACCCCCAGGTCCTTCTCTGCAGTGCTACTTTCCAGATGGCCATCCCCCAGCATATACTGGACCATGGGATTGTTCCTCTCCAGGTGCAAGACTTTGCAGTTTCCTGTGCTGAACTTCATGAGGCTCCTGTCAGCCCCTTCCTCCAGCCTGTCCAGGTCCCTCTGGATGGCAGCACAATCCTCTGTTGTGTCAGCTGCTCCTCCCAGTTGTGTGTCATCAGAAAGCTTGCTGAAGGTGCTCTCTGCCCCATCATCTAAGATCATTAATGAAGGTGTTGAACAGGATTGCACCCAGTATTGACCCCTCTGGTATACTGTTAGTTATTGACCTCCAGCTAGACTTTTTACTACTGAGTCCAGCCGTTTAGCCAGTTTTCAGTCCACCTCATTCACTGTCTGCTCATCCAGCCCATAATTCATCATACTTCTTTATGAAGGTCTTATGGGAGGCAGTGTCCGAAACCTTATTGAAGTCCAGGTAGACAATATCCACTACTCTTCCTTCATCTACCAGGCCAGTCATTTCATCGTAGAAATTTATGAATTTGATCAAACATGTCTTCTATTCAGTGAATCTATGCTGACTACTCCTGGTGACTTTATTGTCCTTTGCACGCCTAGAAATGGTTTTCAGGGTTAGCCGTTTCATCACTTTCACAGGAATCAAGGTTATTATGTTTATTTACTTAGTTAATTTAGGTTTTTCTATAAATATGCATATTTTATATAGAAATACATTTTATTTTTAAATTCTTATATTATTATTTAAATATCACTATCATATAACAGATATTTTCTGCATAAATATCAATTTCATTCATCTATCTATCAATTTCATTTCATCATTTATCTAAAAATAGATATAATATTTTATACATTATATGCTTTATATATATGGATGGAACCCCACCCCTCCCATGGAGTTTTCTTTATGCACAAATAAACTCTGCAGCAACGTTTGTGGTACAAAGTGGAAAAACAAGTGGTCACCTAACAGATTTTGCTGAAACAGAATATATGTGAAAGCGAATGTAAGAGTGAGTCAGATCCTTCTTATCTTTCTTGATGTATCTTGGAGGGGGAGTGTGAAACATCTGAAATTGCAGGGATTTGTCTGACAGGGTTCATTTTCTGTACCTCTAATGTGCCAGACAGAAACAGCATGCAGGAAGCTGGCTACTGTCCAGCCAGTCACTAAGACACTGTATGTGGCATCCATAGCGTCCGTTGTTGCGACTCAAATTAAGCTTGTGTGCTGCTTCCTCGCACCTCTGCAACAGCCAGCGTCAAAAACGGCACCTGTGGCAAGTGTCTTAAGTTGTCTTCTCTGCGCAACGTCATCGTGGCAAGGGCAGAGGGGAAAGCTGCAGGCTGCATGTATTTTTCAGCCCCTCCAAAACACTTAAATTCATGTTGTTATGCCAGTTCATGGATACATCACACCTGTGCATCCCTGAACTGTCACCCAGGGCACTGCTGCAAGTAATATTATGACAGGTAGATAATTAGACCTTGAACCTTGTGCATGGATTCACTCTAATAGCAGTGTAAAGGTCGTCCTTGATTCCATCCTCAGCCTGGCCTCAGGGGTTAGTAACTCAGAAGAATCAGATTTAAGAACTGCAACTTATGGGAGAGAAAAATCATCTCAGGTTTACATTTTTATAAAGTTACCTTTATAGCTTACCTCTTTGGAAGAGAGTGGAAGTCTGGGCTAAATACAGTTGGAGTCTAGTCCTTGGGGAAAAAAAACACAAACAAAAACCCAACCATGAATCATTCTGTATGGTAGAGTTTCGTTTGAACTAAGGTCTGATCAGGAAAGATGAGAAAGATAAGTAGCAACTGCATGGTATTAATACACTATCTCTCAGAATACAGCAGTAATCAGTTACAAAGCACTTCCTTGAAAAAAACTATAATTCACTTACCCCTCAAGCTAATACATAGGGAAGGAAGTCAGTATACCTTTAAGGTGTATTAAAGTATATCTTTCAGTAGATTTTCCTGTGCTGAGTTTGGATTTACACATAAGAAATGTCACTCTCAGAAATCACAAAAAGCAAGGTTACTGAATTATAATGTGTAGTAAAAATGAGTGAAGTGTTGCATTTCTTCTGACCTCAGCGAGAGATGTTCCGCTCAAAAGCTTCTGGCTGCGATTCAGGAAAGTTCTTGCCTCCATAAGGGAAATAAATCACATTTCAAATACATGGATGTAAAGAAACGCTCAGATACAAATATGGCATTCATATTCCCTAGCAAGACCAAGCATGAAATCTTACCTCCATGTCCATGCAGACATGGAATATATGTCTTCTCATGACAATTTTTATTTGAACACATATACTGTATTGGCTGCTCATCTGGTCTAGTCATAGCTTTGTTGCATTACAGCATTGCTTTTGAATTACTAGGTTGTGTGGTCTTGTATCTAGAAACTGGCAAATAAAGCAGAAGTTAACCAAATATAAATTTTAGGATCTTTTTGAGCTCTTTAGAAGCAGGTCAGCTGTCACAGTCCTGTTCTTCCACCAGGACCTCAGTAGGTCCCTACTTGCTTCAGTTACTGAGTAGAGTCGGTATGTTCATAGGTGTGAAAAAATTCTTTTGTATTCAGAAAGTATCTCTCTCTTTTTGACATTTTCAGCTCATGAGGGTGACCATGATCTCATTTGTCAGACTTTACAAGAAGCATCTCCTGTGCTGACCTTTACATTTTTCAGAAGGGTCTAAAAAACATTGATAAAGTTACCACAGCATCCTTCTTGAAGACACTCACTAAAAATCTCTTTTACCACAAAGCATAAAGACCACTTAACAGGGGTTAGGTTGGCAATACAATATAAGTGTTTCTTATCACGTAGACTAATGTCATCTCTTTGGGTTCATCTATCAATGTTTATTCAGGGCTCATCCATTTTCTTTTCCATGGTCAGAGAAGTGTAGAATGACAGGCCCTTAAAACAGATTTTCTGATCCACAAGAATAAAGCCTAATCAATGGCCTTTGGTGTCCATCTGGCTGCAGGTCTCTAGTTACATTCTTCAGGGAAAAGAAGGCAAAGATGACACAAAGAAAGCCCACTGTGCTGGAGAAATCAATCAATATTTTGATAGTTCAGTGACTGTGGCTTATGCAAACGTGTCTGTGTTTGCATTATAACGTGCTAGTACATTGCTGACAGTCTGTTTGAAGCAGTCTGAGTATTTACACAAATACTCAATGGATTTGCAGCTCTATTGAATTACTCTAAAGCCCTGCTAGTAAGATAATATGGAAAAAAAAAAAAGAGTTATAGAAGAAACTGGCCTGCATATACTGTGAGTTTATATTTGCCAATATAAACTATCACTGGCCTTTGTGATAGTTTCCTGACAGTTTGTTTTTCTAATTGAGACCAACATTGTGTATTCACACAGCAACAGACTTTCTGAAATTAAATAGTCAATATATTTGTCTCTTTTCTTACATCTCTCTAGTATTTTCTGAGAGAAAAAATTAAACCTGATATATAACCTGATATTTATCCCATGCAACCAGTGTTTTAAAAAATTCCCAAATGGCAGGGTAAAATCATTCAAAATACAAGTTTTCATATAACTTCATGCTGGTGTCACTTATGCAGATGCATTTTTAACACATTCATGTAATTACTGTTCTACTTCAAGAAGCGGCAAAAAAAGACACTTTTTCATCAATCCAGTGGGACTTTTCTTTGCTTTGAAATAATCGTAAGGCAATATAGACTGACCAAATAGTTTAGTTAACTTCTGAGTACAGTATACATGAAGTATTTTAGACTTGTTTCACTATGGCAGCAAAGAATAGGCACATAGTTTCTTAACTCTATCAGTAATTGGTTTGTTTATATATGTATATCCAATTCCTAGGAATATTTGGGCATCATTATTCCGTCACTGATTCCTTTGACTATACATCATAACAAAGTTGCTATTAATCAATGCACAATCAGATTGCACACATGTAGCTTGCTTCATATGAACTCTGATTGTGCACTGTCATTGATTGTTCAATGAGACATGTTAGGCCAAAAAAACATGCAAAATTCCTGAGAGAGAGCATCAATGTGCAGCACCTTATCCATACACCAAATCCGTTCATTGCAACACCTATGGCGTAATTATTTTCAAAGCTGGCAGGACGGAGGATTCAGTAGAAAAAACGCTACTCTGAAAGTCATTAGAAAAACCCAAACTCCTTTTCCTGGCCTCTTGTTTAAATCTGACAAGTCACTTGATATCTTTAGTGTACCTCAGTTTGTGAAACAGAGAAATGATTCTTTGTTTTGAAGGCCTATGATGACCTTCCATAGGGAAAATAAACGAGGCACGTTTTCCACTCTTTTGTGCGCCACAACACAGAGAAACAGAGACTTTTAAAATTATTCCCAAAGAACTCTTTCTGATCCAGAAGAAAGACTTCTTACTGAGGCTTCCAAAGAAACAGAGGTTCAGATAATACTATGTATTTAGACTCCAAGACGATGCCTGAAAATCTTCATAAATCTGGCATGGAATCAAGGCGTTTTGTAGCTGTGTCTGCAGTAGAAATCAAGGCATTTTAGTTGAGTGTGAAAAAACCCGAAACTGTCTGACAACCCTGGGTTGTCCATTTTTGTATTAAATGTGTTGCAATTACCTTTAAGTTAGGATAGTGCCGAATTCAGTGGGTTCTAAATGTCAGTTGGTCTTACAAAAATAAGTGTAACAGATAAAACAGTAACTTTATTCTACTACCTGCTTTCAATTTTACCTGTAATCCTATAAATTAATGTCTCAGTTGTGGAGAGAATGTTTCTGTTTTGACAGGTGAGGGCTTGGCACTGTGTTGCTTTGAACTGCACTTTGATAGAGCAGAAGATTTTGGAATTTTTGGTACTTTAACTGCTCAGTCTTCTTTTAGGTAGTAAGGGCAGTTTTAACATCAGGCATCAGATTTCTACTTTTTCTTGATTCACAACAGAACAATTAGGTCCATCATGCCTCACTGCCTGTCAGTCTTACCAGGATTCCCTGTAGCTTTGATGTTCTCTAGAAGGAGATTTAGTGGAACAAGGACACAATCATTTAAGCTCATGTAAGAACTACTCTTTGCTGTATCATTAGGTCAAATAGGTGTTTGCATAATCAGACAGTTTAAACTGATTCTGGACCATAATTAGACAACAGTTTTATGAAAAAAAGGGCAGCGTAGTCATCTGCAGCACACAAAAATCCCTGAGTAAATCACTGATGACAAAGCAGGTCTGTGTGGTTAAAGCGAAAAAAGACATTTGCTACCTGGCTGGTATTCAGCTCTGTCTTTCATCGCCTAATTTCTCTTTTCCTCACAGGGCATGCTGCATCTGTCCTTCAGGAGATCAATGCAAACTCACACAGATCACTGTCCCAGATAAAAAATAGTTTGTCAAGCAATGAAATAGTTCCAGTGATATGACAATGGCTTATTTTCTGCTGAAAACATAGAAGCAGGCCAGAAGTGCGGAAGGAAAATGATTCAGCCAGTGATGCTCACTGCTTGCAGAAAGTTGTCAGCTGGATCCATATAGCACGTCTGAGTTCTGAGAGTAAGCATCATGTAAGCAATGATAATCCTTCACTTAAGTTGGAAAAACCACAGAGGAAAATTTTTCAATAGGTCCTTCCCTGGCAGTTACTAATTTACTTGCTGCACTTGTCTGCCACAAAGGTTTTAAGTCAACTCTGCAGCTCTGAAAGGGCACATTAAATGAACAAGAGCAGACAACTATGTATCAGCAGTACAAAATATCACACTACTTGTCTTAGCATGCCATTAAGGCCAATTTCTTGTTACTCGACTTGTGAACAGTTTTCCAAGCTGGAATATGGATGGAGGAGATCTATGACTTGTGTGGGCAGATCCCAAACTACTGGAAAACATAGTAGTAAGATAATATGCCTAGAAATTTATACAGAAAATAGAATTCTTCAATTCCCTTGGGCTTATGGTAAGGTGATGGCAGCAAAAAGTCTTACTTTTTCAAGAAAAGAAAGCTATTCCGAGTTGTATGGTAGAAATTTTCTACCTTGATTAAAGGGAAGGTTTTTCTACAGTTTATTGTACATCCACATTATCTGAGATAGCTGGAGATATTGCTTATAATCATTATTATGCGTAAAAGAGTTTCTGATGTGTAGGTTCACATTAAAGCCTAAGACTTTGCTAATATCTACAACATTTCAAATGTGAAATTCTTTTTACACTTGACTTCGTATATGATCAAAGGCGGCACATAATTTTATCTATGAACACAGAGAGAAATGTCAAGGCAGAGCCACTAATCACCTATATGGACCCCAAAATTATTTTGATTCTAAGACAAACCAGCTCCACAAATAGCATCATAGAATCTGCTTTATAGTAAAACACTAATGATGATATAAAAGGAATGGAGCAGGTGTTTAAGCACACAGCCTAAAGAGAATATCTTTGTTTTACTAGCGGCTCACTAACATCACACTCATAGTTTACTCTTCATATGTATCTCAGGTACTGTTTCCATATTTCACTGCTCTGTTACAACGTGCAGTTCACATTGTTCTTTTCGGCCCTTAACAACTAAAGTAGGATACGCGGGCTTCTAACAGACACCTCATCTAAGCAAGTTGCATAAGTTGCCTCAGAAACCAAGAGAGAAAGATGGGCTCTGCCAGGACAAAGTTTTTCCTTTCCCAACACAAAAATAAAAGGACTAGCCTTCTCCCAGGAGTTCTCGCTGTTAGTGTTTTAGCTCTAGGAAGTTAAAGGTATGTAGAGATTAGATGTAGCAAATCAGACACCCCTGCATGACTTTAGGCTCCCTTGCACTTTGCCTTCCAAAAAAAAAAAACCAATCTGACTTAATCTCTCAAGTTGAATGGAAACATGACTACTACTATCAGTACTATGACCAAACATATGCTGATGGGACTTCTGCTGAACTAGATTCTCCTGTTGACAATCGAGATCTAGCACTGTTGCTTTACTGCTTCCAGCATCCCTGATTTCACAATTTCTCTTTTTTCTTCACTGTGTGCATTCACAAAAAACAAACAGTATAAATAAAAAATCAGTAATAACCATTTCAGGAATTCACAATGTTTTTCATTCTGCTTTTACTGCCCGTGGCTAGAAGGACTCTCCCCAGTCATTAAAGAATGCTAGAGTTCAGTTTCAAGATAAAATCTTAAGAAGCTCCACTAATAACCTCCTTTCTTTTGAACATTTTCTCTCATAGTACAGATTTCAGCCCACATGATCTTTTTTACAGTTCTGGTACTATTTCCTACCTTTTTATTTTTAAACTTAACGTTTAACATGTAGCACCGAATCAAATGTCTTACTCATTTTTGAAATAACTTAAATTTGCATTTCAGGGGGCACACAGATTTATTTGTCTTCTGTGATCGTTGTCTATCTAAAAATGACCGCTGACTTCTGTTTTCAGTTTCTTATGCTTTATTGAATCCTCCTTAAAAGTTTTCCCTAACTATAGACTGGTAAAATCATTCAGTTTAGGAAATGAAACAAAAACTGAAGCTCTGATAGGAACAAAGCATTTAATTTATCATCCAAATGACAGCAAGAGCTATAAATTTTCCTACTTGTTTTTTTAGTCAGCCTGGCTGGCTCTTTCTTCATGAGAAAATATATTGCAGATAACTACTACAGCATACAATCTGATACAAGGCTCCAGACAGCTATTTCAGCTTAGAAATTAACTCAAATTAATGTGGTGATAATTGTTGGAGCTCAGTTACATGTTTTTATTAATTAAAGATTGAGGGAAATACCATAGAAGAGACAGTAACATTTGTTAACAAGAATATGCTAGTGATTTGGCTGTTCCCATTGACCTCTGAAAAGGTTAAACTGCTAGAGCTGTTGGATGAATTAGTAAATATGTCAAATCTGGGTTATACTTTATCTTGTTTAAAAAAAAAGAGGAAAAAAGTAATTGATTACTCAGTATGTTTCATAAAATTACACAGGATTTTCATGCATTGTAATCCTTGTTCTCGTATTTGGCTATCTAGGTTAATAAATTTCTTTTCCTGGTATGTGTCTGTTTCATATGTGTCTCCTTCTGATAATTTTTGAACCTTGCTGAAAAAATATTAACCAATTTCACAGAGGAGAAGCAGTCTTGAGACTACTACATTTTCTGAGACTTAAAAAAGACTTAAAATCTCTATTTAAATCTCAGCAATATTGAAAAGAACCACCAATCACAAACTGCGGTAAAGCCAAAATAACTGTATACTCATAATACCAGCAATGCTAAAAAAAGAATGCAAGTCACTTATGATTCTGAATGCTATCTTACATATATAGTAAGTCTTAAAATAAAGGTTATTTAATTAGCTTGATCTGGATACTATGACTATTCCAGCTGGACAGTCTTAATTTTTCATTGCTGTCAGATTTCAAGAAGCAGCGTGAGGATGTGCAATGTCCTTACTGATCTTGCGATCAAAATTTTCCTTTAACTGAAGTGTTTTGCAGCTTTTAGTCTAGTCAAACCAATACATTTGGGTCCATATCATTATTTTAATTCCCATAAAAGTGGAATTATACAAATTCTCGGTGAAATAATCATTAAAGTCTGTGAGCTGTTCTGTCTAGCAAGTAAATTTATTCATGTTTGCAGACCTCTTTAATAATGACCATGGCCTTCCAGCAGCAATATATTGGAAAAGGGAAACACTATCCAACCTTCTTCCTAAGTATTAATGCTCATATAAAAATGTTGGAAATTTTACCTTGAAGAATATGAAACAGGAATGTACGAGATATTTGTATAGTTATTCTAAAATGGAAGGATGGTAAGGCTAAGGTAGTAGAGCAGAGAATCAGAAGATGCCATTTCTTTGCACCGATTACCAGCCATACAAGTAATATGACTCTCTGGATCTACTTTCCCAGTATATAAAACAGGGACTTCATATTAATTTAGAAGATTATTTAGAAGATCAACTCTTTGTGAACCTAAAGCATGTTCTTGATGAGTCTTACGCAAGTTTACTTGAGACAGTATCTAAAATTCAGATAGTTCAGATACCTGACGTTTCAGAATATGTTTGCATTCAGAAGCAAATGTTGGGTCACCTCTGGTCAAAAATGCATTTTAGAGCAAGGGGAAAAATAAGCCAGTACGTGCAAAAGAAGAGCTGATTTTTCAAGGTAAAAGACACAGCAAGATAGCAGAGGAAGTAAATTCTACAAGAAAAAATGAGCTATATTTTTCATTATGATGATGATTCCACTGTTAGCACAGAACATTTCAGTCACTCTATCGAAATGAGAGTCTCATTTCACTTCAGAGTTTTGATTTGCTTCAAGGTAGGACACTTCACACATTGGTAAAATAATACCACCCAAAATACATCTTTTTGCCAAGTCTACCTACAGTGGATGCTATTCTTTTTGTCAAAGACAGCAAAAAATCTGTAAGCTTAATCCTGTATAACAGAAAACAATTTTTAGAGTACTGCTCTTTTTTGCTAGATGTGACTTGTTGCTAGCAAACCACAAATTCAGTCCCAGACTCCATAGAAGTTCATTCTTATGTTCTGGCCTCTATTCTTTATTGTAATTCCTCTTAGACACACTCACAAAACTTCTCCAGAACTCATACAGCAAACTGAGTTTACAATAAAATATAATTTTCAATGATTTTTCATAGACGGAGTGCCGTGTTACCGCTACTTACATACAGTTAGATTTTCATGAAAATTATATATTGGTCAAATATCCATTTTCTGACTAAATTCTCAACAATTCAAAAGCTTGACAATACTAATCCTCTGAATCGCCTGTTACCAGAAAAACATCAACTGTGCAGGTGAAAAGACAACGTACTCTTCAGAGAAGGAACTACACAACTTTTTCTGCTGTGGACTTAGGCCCAAGCAACAATCTATGTCCCGTAAATAATGGAAGTAATGCAAAAAAGCTGAATATGCTTACAGGAAAATTAAACTTTATTTCTAATGAAAGCCTTCTATATAATTAGGAAAAAATTTCAACAGTATGCTTGACAAATTAAACATCAAGAACTATCATATTTAGAAAGGCAGACACACCCCTAAGAATGCGCATAAAATTCTATTTTTTTAACATTTTACTACTGAAACTTAGAAATTAATTACAAGACAGGACTTTCCAAATCCGTAAAGATTCTTATTTCTAAAATGTTTCAGTAACGATCGTTTAAAGCACCAGACATCTGCCTACTGGATCCCCCAAACCCTATGAATCTGCAGCACTAAAACGAGAATTAAATGTCCGCTGAAGCAGCGTGTTGCTACCTCTGTGACGCTAAGAGGGACTCGGGCCATAACTGTTTGCTCGCAGAGGCACGCCGTCACAGCGGAGCACATACTTGCATCTGCACATGCAGGCAAGGTTAACGCACCCAGAGTCACCGGCTTCCAAGTGCACCAGCAAACGGCATCTTCCTTTGAGAAAATGCCAGAGAACTTCCTGTGCAGGTAAAAGAGAGACAAACAAACATGAGAAAACAGGCCAACGATCCACTAAGTTTTATAGTCTTGTTTTACTCGAGTTGTTCATATCTTCTGTCGGAAAGAAGCATCCAGAAATGTAGGGCGAGGCTAGAGAGCAATCAGCCTTTAGTGAATATATAAATAAATATTTAATGACAGTAAAACCCCAAAACCTAAAAGGTCTGGCTGAAACAACAAACAGAACTTCTTGGGGTATGGGAAGTTTAACAAAGACCCAAGTGAAAATCTTACAGCCCCGTAGATAGACTTTAATGCAAAGATTGTAAAAAAAAAAAAGTCCTTACAGCTTACTCCCATGACATCTTTCTCCTGTGCAAGCAAGTGCTGCTACACGCTGTCCTGCTACGGCAGTCCCACTGCTTTGGGTTTCTGCTCCTTGTTCTGCTTTTGGCTCTTGCCTGGTTCCATTCCCTGTCCTCATGGAATGAGGAATGGAGATGGAATTCCCTTTCTCTTAAGGAGAGAAAAGGGGGCAAGCAGTCACAACAGCAACAGGGAAATGAAAGGCAGAGCTACAGTCTAATTCCAGTCTGCTACTACATGAGCTGCAGAGCCATTTGCAATAATCACATTTCAGCTAGCTCAGCCGG
>NW_010528640.1:0-9326 GCF_000687285.1 Phaethon lepturus | reverse complement strand
GAACCCCCGCCTGTGCGTGATGGATGCATTTCCCGTCACTCGAGCTAAACCCCAACCTAATACCCTCTACAGACATTGCTGGGCTGCTGGCGGTTAGCTGTAGCTGGGGTGCCGAGGGAGGCACCGGAGCAGATTCACCCTATGGCTCTCATCTAAGTATCTGTTGAGCAAAGATACTAAGTACATCAGGGTCTGATACATGGTGCAAGATCATGATAGACCACAGCTGTCTTAAGTCCAGACTCCAGAATCATATGCATTTATGGCCAGCTTTACATATGGATTCCTAGATTAGGCTGGTCCCTTTGCAGGTTGCACCCATGGGGCATTTCTTAAGAAAAAATCTTCACAAGATGCTGTGCTGGAAAATTCCCCACAAACCCAAGAGAAGCGGACATACTCTGGAATCAACCCTTCCATGCAGCCCCACAGCAGCCTTGTGGGGTTTAAGGAACCAGATCATTTACAGTTTGCACTCAAACTCTCCATGTGGCAGGAACCCAAGCTTGACACCCAGGCTACCATGGCTCCAGGGGATAACCTGGGTACAAATTTGTGTAGTCTGGATTATTAGTGAGTAGGTGAACCACAGACAATGAGAGATCTTCAGCATGACAGGATAGATCTACTCTAAGAGGTGCTCAGCAACTTAATATGTATGTTCAAGGCTATCTGTGAATGGAAAATTGCAGGTATAAAGAGACAGAAATGAAGCTGTTCTAAATATTCACCCTTAAGGATCTAGCACGAGAAATCATCTGCTAGGTACTAAAATCCTCTGCAGTAAACTCAAAAAACACCCTGCACTGGCAGAGCAAAGATGAACTTAAAGCAGACTCCATGGCCCTGACTCTTACTGTTCAAATTAATTTCTTTGTATTCAGAGTATATATTCCAACTTGCCTTTACATCCTTAACTTCTGGAATACAAGACAGACATGGAAAAGGTCATACATTAACAGAATGTCGTCTAATTTTATTCAGTAAAAGTACTGATCACATCAATGGTAAGTAAGTTAGAGACAGGCAGCTATTCCACCTCCGGGCCTATAAGAGTTTTACTTTCATTTACTTGGTATATTACAAAAGGAAATATTTGCGTTTCATATCATTATCAGAATCATAATATTCCTGTCATGAAGTTATCATGTATTATTTATGCATGCTAATTATGAAAATATTATGTAATCTGATGTATAACTGCAAATTAAATAATTGCTTCAGTGCTGATTGACGTAATAGATCCACTGAAGCAAAGATCTTGAAATTACAAATTAAATTATTAGATATCTTCGAAGTGGCTTAAAAAAACTTATTTGTTTATGGATATTGGTAAAAACCTTAAATTCAATTAGCCAAACAGAAAATGGAAAAATATGAGAGATAGACAAGAACACTTAGCAGTGCAAAATGTTTCTTATGCTTGTGCTTTGGGTTCCGCTGCTACCAAACTACCATGCTTTAGTGAGATATAATTGCCATTTAATAACAGGCAATGTGTTAAATTACTTATGTTTAATTTTGCCTGGGTATGCGTGATATTTGGAAACAAAATGACTGCAAAACCTAAAATGCAGTCTCACATAGGTTAGAGACATAAAATTGTGTGATAACTCACTTTTTTAAATCCTGAATTTGGTCTGGGACTATTAAAAAAAGATCAGAATTCCTCAAAACTAGTCATGATACCTAGTCTTGTCTTCTCTTATTTTAACCCTTTAATGTCAGGGTTTCGTGCTACTATCAATATCTTTGCTAATATCAGGATCTGCTTGAAAAGAGTAGATCCAGTAAATAATGTCAGGATAAAACTAGTCAGAATAATTCTTTTTCTAATAGATAACTTGCCAATTACAATACCAGAAAGTACAGTGTACTTAAATTATTTTTTTTTTTAATCAGTGCTCAAATTTCTGGGCTACCCAGAAGTAAAATTCTAGCTAAAATTATGTACCTCCACTATAGCTTTGGTTGAATCCACATATTTTCTTTCTGAGTCTGTCACTGGATTGTCACATATTCCTCAGTATATCTCATAAACCTCAAAAAGGAAACAACTTTATACATTGAGCTACCTACAGAGATGTATTTTAACAAAATTAGTACACTGGACTGAGGTAGATGGCTCATTCCTACAGATTAAATTATATTCATTGTATAGCTCAAACGTCATGATTTCCCCAAATTTTGCATGTTCTAAATAATTTTTTTCCTCATAGCATTTAGTTTTCTTGATACAGTCCAACGGGAAGCAATGTGTTCAATTGTACTTTTTGTCACTAAGTAGCACTATCAATTTTTACCAGCGTACAATGCGATAGTGCATATGCTGAGTCCCATCTGTTCAGTATTTGCCACTGTGGACTGAGCAGAGATTATCCTCCTTCCTGAAATGCATCTAGTATGCACTCATCTCATCATGCCACCCTGCAGTCTCATAAATAGGGTTTTGCATTCATGGATATCTGCTTTTCTCATGATCTGAGGGGACTTTGTTCAAAATGCCAGTTTCATATCATTAACTGTGTATTAGAAGGTTCACAGATACTAACCTTAACTTATTGGTTCTTAATTCTACATTACTTTGAGGGGAACGGAGTCATAATAAATCACTTATGAATGACAATGACAGTTACATGAACATTTGAAAAAAGGAGAAAGTAGCTGATCATATGTTTAACATCCTGGTTCACATATATCCATTCAGTTTAACTGTGATATACCCAAGCCAAGGTCAAAGTAGGCTAAGATGTAAATATATATTACATTATGAGAAATTCAGACATCTTAATATCTATAATTCTGCTTACATACCATCTTTCACCACACACCTTGTACCGCAATAAACAAATTGGTCTAAATTTTCCCTTTTTTTCTTTTCATGAATTGTGTATTAAAAGTTACATATTTCCACGATTATGTTTATTCCCAGATATTATGAATCTGTTTGTTTCTAGAAAAGACAAATCATCACGATGACAACACTGTACAGTTATTTGATATTAAAGCAGTTTGGTTGTTTCTTTGTTCCATTTTTGGAACTATACATTTAATTCTATGAATAAATTTGTGACTGCTCATGGAAAACAAGTATTTAGGTTTGTAAGGGTTAACAAAGAATTCTGTTTCATGCCTAACTATCGATGTGAGTTACGATAGGTAAACTTTAGTTATTACTATTAGCAGGAAAACTCAAAATGAGGTCATAATCATAAAAAATTATTGATTTAGAGTTTTGATATATGATAGATTTTTGTCAGAATTTTCTCAAAAATAATATCTGTATCTTATGCCTCACTGGTATTTATTACAGAAAAGCTGTCTAAAGGAAGGTACAGAAACAAATAAGAGACTAGAAAATTTTGTTTCATTCATTCTCCCTCTTCCCCAGGTGACAGTAAGAGTTTGGAAGAAATGCTTAAATGAACAACTAGTATCACTAATGTGGAGATTAATATAAGAACTTCAACATTGCATTAAGCAGGCTAGTTAAAATTTATTCTAGAATGCATTATTTATAGTCTTTCTGTTTGAATTTATTAAGTACTAGACAAAAACCCCTCTCTTTTGAGAAACTGCAACAGCAGAAATATGTTTCTGCCATATAATTTTTTTTAGCATTTCATATTTTTTTAAGAAATGTACCCGCAGGCATAGAACTATCAATAGAAAGTATCCACTCTGGCACCAGCTAGAACTGAGTCTCGATAGGCACATTTAAAATCAAATTTATCAAGCAGCTACTGAAGAGTTTAATCTAGGATTCTCATCTGTTTTGCAAGTTCCATTATCCTTTGATCAAGGATTATAATTATTAAAAAAAAATTTAAACTGCGCTGGCATTTTCAGAAGAAATATTACAGGCAGAATAAACACAGAAGACATTTTTTTCTTCCAAGATTATTTTATTTTTTAAATTAATTGTCTGTCTAAAGTGTACACACTGTATTTAATAATATAAATTAAATAGTTTGAAAACAGACAAACTCAAAGATGAGTTATGTTTTTATCCTGAAATTACAGACCCTATGCTGGGATTGGTTACAGTAAATATAACTTACAGACAGAGCAACTCGGAGATTTTTAATACTCTCGGAGCCATTTGCGTTTTAATTCCTGTCACAGACTTTGAACAAGATAATTATGTTTTTCTCCACTCCTTCCTCAAAGCCGAATAATATTTTTAGGGAGAAGAAATTGTGGTCAAGTCTTCATTCCCTCCTAGAAAGCATTATACTATTACAAAATTGTAATAAAACATATAATAGAGTTTCCTGATTAAGTCACTACTGATTTGGAGCTGTGGAGCAGAAATCACAGAATAGAGAACTACAGCATTAAGATGATCATAATTTTCAAGCTTATTTACATTAAACATCAGTGATGATTTCTCAAAGTGGGTGCACAATTTCAAATAAAGCTAGTAACCTTCCTGATATTAATAAATGCGAAACTGGTGCATTTCCTTCCCCCTCCCTAACTACCTTGGGAGCAATTAAACCACTGCACTGAAAAGGAAGACATAGCGTAGAAATTATGGAAGTGGTATTTGCTCTGATCTTGCAGTGAGCACAGATCGCTTCCTTTTACAGGAATACAATGACGAGGAAGAAATAAGATTCCTCCCTACACATCAGTGACTGCATAAGAGTCTGTAGGGCATAGGAGCTGCAATTCCCAGAACAGAGACTGCACAACGGAGTGAAGTCCCGAACTGAGTTGATTGATGAACTTCATACGTAACATAGCCACCTGGGAGGTACCTAAAGGAAGGTAATTGATTGTTCTGTAGCTAGCTTACCTCTTTTACGTGTCACTGCAGCATTCGTGTCCTTTTGTATGCTGCTTACCATGAGCAACCAGAGACTTTGAGCCTGCCCCTCACTGCTGCATCTACCTCCCTTTGGCTGCACATGAGCATAAGGGAGGCAAGCGAGAGATGTGTGCGGTATTAAATCAACGTAGGCTCAGTACTCTACTTGCAAGGTCATGAGTGGTGAATCATTGTTTTAAGCATAACACTGTGATTAAACAGAAAAGTGATCTTGATTTTCTTTTCTTCTTCTTTATTGCACCCCTTGGTTTCTATGCGTCGACATTCAACGTCTCCATTCCGTTGCCCTTGTCCCCTGTTTCCCCTCCCCATCCATTTTACTCAGCAGTCCTTCTAATTCTTTTTCCATTCCTTCAGTTTCCTACTCAGAAAAGAATTTCTGGTTTTACACAACACAGTGTGACCTGAACTTTCTGTTATCTCATTGTTTTGCTTCTCACACCTGATCTGTATCTTTGGTGCACTTTTCACTTCATGCTACATCTTGGCTGTACAGCTGACTCAACTGCATACTTTTGCAATCAATCCCAAGCTGTGCTAGATTACATTCCTAGACTTAAAAATGTCTATAATGATTTTTATTAAAAATTATTAAATAACACAGGCTAGCAAAAGAACACTGTCAACAACTCCAAGGTGCAATGCCTCTCAGAAGTTTTCTAATTTAGCCATTAAATTTAAAGAAACAGAAACAGTTGCTGCTTCATTTCACAGCTGCAATGTACCTGTGACATTGTCTAGTAATAGGCTGCCCAGTGGGAGCCTCTTCACCTAAACAGCCTGGAAGTCTGAAGTTTTAGGAGCGATAGGAACCGTTTGAGAAGGCAGGAGAAACCTTCCCCTAAGGTAGGGCAGGTAGCAGAAAGAAATCAGGGAAACACAAAACAAGTGTCATAGTAAGGGCTAGATGTGAAGGGCTTCAGCTCTGTTAAAGTGCAGCAAGTAATATCAGCCTTACGAAGTCCTTGTAGTGAAATTAAAATAAGTCATTCTGCCATAGTTCAAACCCATCAACGCCTCTGCTCCTTTATCTATAAACTCTGTTTCTTTATGTATTAGGCTTTATAACTAAGTCTGATTAATTAGTAGATATCCCATGTAGCTTACCAGAAACAGTAGATTTTAGTTTATCTACAACTCGAGTGCAACAGAAAACTGCCACAGAACTTTCATAAGATGACATGCTGTTGCCCCTTAATATAACCACAACAGAACATTTCTCCCCTACCTGTCCCTGAACTCCACCTGAATAGGATCAGGCCAGAACAAAACATAGACCAGGAAACCAAGACTTTCTCACACAAATAAGAAAACAATTTACGAGTGGCAATGCTCCAAGAGAGAAGGAAAATGATCATGTAAAAATAACCCAGTTCACACCTAATTGAGGAAGAGAGCCCCTGCTTTGGGACTTACCGTTCTTGTGCTGAATTTGGAGCAGCCTGCAGCTGGGTACTAATGAGCAATTACACTCTGGCAGCATAATACTTTTCTCATCCTTCATTCTTATTCACTCTGGTCCAGTATACAGCTGTGCAAAATTACCTCACATTTGTGAACTAGTTACCTATCATTTTATTCTTGGCATAATATAACTGAGTAACTAGGATTGGGCAGTTTCCTGAGAAACCCCAGTTTCCTGGGGTGCTCAGATCCAGGAGACATAATCTGCACATGTTGTCTCAAGTACAATAGAGGAAGGTTATTACAGGACCAAATTGTGTAAATGCAGTGAAGCACAGGCCTGCTGGCGTTGGATGGAGAACTCCTTTCTCAAAGGAGGAAGAGGGTCTTTGCTCACAAGCTAGCAGGCCTCATTGACAGGGCTTTAAACCAGACTTCAAGGAGTAGGGGGATAATATCAGGCTTGCCCATGCCAAGTCGTGGGATGACACGCCAAGGTTAAAGGGATAGGGTGCCAGTGAGGGCCCTCAGCTTGTTCCCCTGAGATGTGCTGGGTACACTGGAGCACACCTGAAGCATTACAGAGATGAGACAGAGGCTCCTGAGGTAATAGGAGCCAACAGGGAAACACCAGAGAAAGACCTCTAAGGAATTAAGGGATGTTCCTCTAAGAAAGTGACACAGCCGTCAGCCCAGCTGAAGTGCCTCTACACCAAGGCACAGGGCATGGGCAACAAACAGGAGCAGCTGGAAACCACGATGCTGCTAGAAAGCTACGACCCAGTTGCCATTACTGAAACTTGGTGGGATGAATCCCACGACTGGAGTGTGGCTATCGATGGCTACATGCTGTTCAGAAGGGACAGGTGAGGAAGGAGGGGGTTGCCCTCTAGAAAAAGGAATGGTTAGATTGTAAAGAGCTGTCTCTGAAGAATAGCCATGAGCAGATCAAAAACTTATGGGTAAGAATCAGGGACCGAGGCAACAAATGGAACCTTGTGGCTGGTGGCTACTACAGGCCACCTGTTTTGCCTGTAGATGAAGCCTTCTCACTCCAGCTACAGGAGGCATCATGCTCACAGGCTCTCATCCTGCTGGGGGACTTCAACCACCCCAACATCTGTGGGAAAAGTAGCACAGCGAATTGTAGGCAATCCAGGAGACTCCTGGAGCGCATGGAGGAGAACTTCCTGTGCCAGGTAATAGACAGCCCTACCAGAGGGGATGCCATACTGGACCTGTTGGTCACCAACACGAGTGAGCTAATTGGTGACGTCAAGACGGAGGCAGCCTGGGCTACAGTGATCATGCGCTGGTGGAGTTTGCAGTCCTGAGGGATATGGGGCAGGTGAAGAGTAAAGTTGGGATGCTGAATTTTAAGAAAGCAAACTTCCAGCTCTACAGGGAGTTGGTCAATAGGACCCCACTGGATTGGGTTGCCTAGGGCAGAAACATTCAAGGTCAGATGGTCGGAGCTCTGAGCAACATGATCTAGTTGAACATGTCCCTGCTCATTGCAGGGGGGTTGGACTAGATGACCTTAAATGGTCCTTTCCAACACAAACCATTCTATGAGTCTATGATTTGGGATACCCAGGCAAGCCAATGGTACAAAAAATTAATGTGCTCCTACTGAAGCCAGTATTGATGCACTCAGTGCAGAGTTGAGAGGCCCAGTGTATCATAATGACACATAGTGTCTTTACTTCCAAAACTGGCGCTAATTCAGGGGTCTTGCATCAAATTGAACTGCATGAGATAACCAAAGTGACCTAGGGAAACGCTTCTGGAGAACTGGGAATTTGAATTTGAAATTGAGAATTTGAAAATTTTTTTTTCTTCTGAGTACTTAAGAATGCTATTCTTAAGGCATGATTTTTACTTTTTATCTATTCATACATCTTCAGACTTTTAATATAGTATTGGGTAGCATACATGATTATTTTAAAAAATACAATCATAAATAACTAAATATACCTCATACTAATTTGTTGAGTGTTATAACTTGTATGGAAATAAATATTAACAAATTACTGAAAATCTGAGTGAAAATAAAGAATTCCACAAACAAAAAATTTCCCCATACAGATGACCATTTTACTTTATTTTCATATAAAAGCAGTTACTAAGGGATGGTTTGCTAAGATCTTTCTTGTCTATCTGATATTCTCATATTATATGCAGACTGCCACAGTTCTGTGGTGGAGCCAAAGTTCTATTGACAAATATGTGCACTATTGAACACTTCCACAAAGAATGACAGCAGAAAAAGCCGTTAGACTGATATTTACATTTTTACAGTCAAATCTTCCAAGAACTGAATTTATTTTGTTGATTGTTTGGTGGATTTTTTTATGAAATCTATTTTGGCAGTAGTTAAAGGTGGTATGTGGAAGAATAAAACAAATCCAGGAGGTAACCATGAGGTACTTAAATCTCTTTTTAATTTCTACAATATGAAAAGAATAAACATATAAAAAAGGAACATATAAGGAGAAAGAGAAGTTTTGTTTTTCTCTGACTTTGCAGAATGCATGCAACAATCAACAAATGAAACAATAACCCATAGCTTAGTAAAATAAAAAGGAATATTTTATTTGGAACAGTCATTTTATATTTGCATTTATTAAAGGACTGTTCATGTTCTTTGACACTTGATTACAGCATATCCTGGTGGGTTGACCCTGGCTAGATGCCAGATGCCCACCAAAGCCGCTCCATCACTCCCCTCCTCAGCTGGACAGGGTAGAGAAAAATATAATGTGAAGCTTGTGGGTCGAGGTAAGGACAGGAAGAGATCAGTCGTCAGTTACCATCATGGGCAAAACAGACTCAACTTGGGGAAAGATTAATTTAATTTATTATGAATCAAATCAGAGTAGGATAATGAGAACTAAAACCAAATCTTAAAAAAACCTTCCCCCCATCCCTCCCTTCTTCCTGGGTTCAACTTCACTCCCCATTTTCTCTACCTCCTCCCCCCCGAACAGTGCAGGGGGGTGGGGAATGGGCATTCTTGTCATTTCATCACACGTTGTTTTCTACCACTCCTTCTTCCTCAAGAGGAGGACTCACACTCTTCCCCTGC
>NW_010528639.1:3524-24634 GCF_000687285.1 Phaethon lepturus | reverse complement strand
CCGTTCCCGCCGTGTGGGGTGAACCCTGGGGCAGCTGCGGTCCCGGTCCTGCCGGCGTGGGGTCCTGGGGGAGGGATCCTCACGTGAGACAAGGAACGCTTAGAGCCAGGGTCGGCCCTCTCGAGCGTCCCCTGCCACGGGGAGGCACCTCCTGCGATTTCCCGGTGTTTGATTTCAGATGTTTGAAGACCAGACTAACAGTTATCCAGAAGCTGTTTATTCCCCCTAAAGTGTTTCTTTAAGTTTATCTTGCTAAGCTTGGGAGCATGGTGCTTTGGAATCTGAGAACTACAATAGCTGTTTGAAGTGCCTTAAACACTGCATGCCTGCGTAACAAAGTCAGTTTTTGGAGATAACCTGTGCTCCCTCTGGTTACATCTGAATGCCATGTGTTCTATACATCATAGCCCGTGAGATAGCAGCAACTGTCCTTTATTTCCAGGCTTAGAGTCATAGAATAGTTTTGTTGGAAGGGACCTTTAAAGGTCATCTAGTCCAACCCGCTTGCAATGAGCAGGGACATCTTCAACTAGATCAGGTTGCTGAGAGCCTTGTCCAACCTAACCTTGAATGTTTCCAGGGATGGGGCGTCTATCACCTCTCTGGGCAACCTGTTCCAGTGTTTCACCACCCTCATTGTGAGAATTCATTCATTATATCTGGTCTAAATCTACCCTCTTTTAGTTTAAAACCATTACTCCTTGTCCTATCACAAAAGGCCCTACTAAGACATTCTGCAATTAAGCTGCAGCTTCATCTTCTTCTGTAGGTCACTGAATCTTTCATTTTTATTTTTACAGTGCACCAGACTCTGCAGAATAGCCTCATGGTGCTCCTTGTGCAGAATACTCTATGACAGTATAGTCAGCTTGCAGTCTGGCAGGACAGTTCATTGGGAGTGTTCCTGAAGGATCATCAAAACAGGGCCGGATGAATTGTTTTGGCAGCATCATCTCCACTGGAGCTTAGTGGCTCTTCCCCAGCTACAGTGGCTTCACTGCACGTGTGTTGCACAGCATGTCGATACATCCATCTGTTCTCCCGGAAATGAGGTTGCTGAGACCAGGCTGCATGAATTATCCATGGTAGCCAGTAGTTTCTTTTGTGTCTGCTCTTGAGTTTTTCTCGGGAAGAAGGCTATCTGGAATAGGCTTCATGGGCAGGCGGCCCAGTCTCCAGCAGGCCTTTCTCCAAGGAGCAGCTAGGAAAGTGCCTCTGTGCAGGTGTCTATACACAGGTAGAAAGTTAGCTGTACTAGATACCTACATGCAGGTGCTATCTTATACCTGGAGTGTGTATAAGATTTGTATGCAACTTGCGTAGTAAGCCTTATATGTATGAATGGTAGGGACAGCACTTCCTCACATGGGATGTCAGTGGCTCTGTGATAGAAGAGTCATGGGCTCTGAGCTGACCTCTGCTATTAAAACAGGCTGGTTGGTCCGCATCACCTTTCTGTTTGTTTCTCTGTTGCAGTACTACTTGTTGGGAATGTTTTCTGCATCCTGTAGCAAAGAGGAAACTGAGTCTTGATTTTCTACCTCCTGGGTATATTCAAGCATTAGGTTAATGTGTGAGAAATCTGCAGTACCTCCATATCTTTTACCCATGTCTTAGAAGCAAGTATCTGCATGTGTATTCGAGAGCCTTTGCACACAGCCTGAAGCTGTCTTAAAGATATTTTGAGTACCTATATGCTATAGGAAGAAAAATATGTAGGTGTGCATAGTTAACCTCGAGCAAGTATGAGCTCACTCTACCCGCAGCCAGGCTGATAACTCGGGCATGGTGCAGCGCCAACGTCTCTGTTGGCCAGCATCTAGCCACAGCATGGACAGAAAGCTCATGTTTGCTTGGGGTCAGATATCTGAATCTAGCTCTGCTCTGCTGTTCTCTTCTTGAATCCTGGACATCCTTGTCCATGTGCTGGATGCAGATTAACTAGGTGCTGTCGAGGAGGGGCATGGATACATGTTGCTTTAAGGCTGTCTTAAGACTTGAGATTTTTCTGGAAGGTTTTCTGGAAACACTGAACAGAGATTTCCAGCATAGTGATATTGGACTGAAATGCCAATGCTTTGCCTTAGGTCTGTCTTCTGCTTCCAAAGCTCAGAATGCTCTTGTGCCTTTGAAGTAATCTCATATTAGAAAAGTAACAGTTATTTCATGTGTATTTCTTGTTGCTGTAGTTAGAAACCTTCAGAGTATCAGTGTAGTCTTGCCACTTATTAGTTCCAGTCTTCAAAAGTGATGTTTCATCTAAGCAGAATTTTAGGAGATGAAGAAAATTATTATTTTCAAATTTCTCATTGTTCTGACATATTTGAGGAACAGCAAGGGACTACTGTTTTCAGGAAGAATGTGTGCACAGTACTACTGAAATACTTGCATAGCAGAAAAGAGACACCACTAGCAATATATGTATTTGGATTTGTTATACTGTAAGAGCCCTTATGCTTTTTGGCTTGTCTCTTTGAAAACTGAGTATTTCTGATGCCAATAGGAACAGGGTGAGAAGATACTGCAGTTCAGCAAGCTTTGTTGTCAGTACTTGTGAGCAAAAACAGTTTGCGAAGGCACCTATTCCTCTTCCATCTAAATGTCACAGAACTGTTGAGGTTGGAAGGGACCACTGGAGATCATCTGGTCCAACCCCCTGTGCAAGCAGGGACACCTAGAGAAGGATACCCAGGACCCCGTCCAGACAGCTTTTTATTATCTCCAAGGAGGGGGACTCCACAGCCTCTCTGGGCAACCTGTGCCAGTGCTTGGTCACTCTCACAGTAAAAAAATGTTTCCTGATGTTCAGATGGGCTCCCCTGTGTTTCAGTTTGTGCCCATTGCCTCTGGTCCTGTCACTGGGCACCACTGAAAAGAGCCTGGCTTCATCCATCTTCTTTACACCCTCCCTTTAGATATTTGTACACTTAAATAAACAAGTGTTGCAGAGCCCTGGCCTGGGGCATCAAACATGACCAGTTTGCAGACAGTGCTAGCTCATGTCTCACTGGGTTCTTCACTGCTTTGCTGCAGGCTAGCACTGATCATCCCAGGGAAGGGAAGTGAAAAGGTGAGTGAAATCGTGCATCTAGCAGAGAGAAAGAGGGAACATTCTTTATGGCATGTTTGAGTAACCAGTAAATGTTCTGATGCTTCAGAGTAATAAATACAGTGCCATAAATAAATGGAAATCAGCCCTTCCACAACACTGATTCAGCAGATTGAACGTCAAGATCATGGTATTGCAAGATGTGTGTTTCAATTTTCAGATTATTCCTCTCCTGTTGGGCAGTCTCTTCCATAGATTTGAATGCAGCTTTTAAAACAGCTGAGTTTCTTGCTGCCCTTATTTTAGAAGATAGTTTTAGCAGTTTGCTGTGCTCTTGGTTAGACATGTTCTAAATTGCAGTCTTAAGCATGTAGCTAACAAAAAAATCATCTACCATTAACTAGTGCCTGAAACTTCCCTCTCCCAACCAGATATTAGGAAGTTCTGAACATTTATCATATATTGCCAGATAAATTATTTTTAAAGTTGTTATTCTTGAGGCTTTTGAAACCATCGATCAAGGGAAATTTATTTAATGGATCATACCAAGTACATCTTAATCAGTTACATTTATCTGAATAATGCTACCTAGTCTATAAGTTTCACTTTAAAAAGCTAATAAAAGCATTGCAATGTTTGAACGTCAAGTCAGAAAATGTGATAGTAAGGTTAAAACCCATCTTCTGTGCCTGGTCCATCATTTCAGTTTTCATCTGTATAGCTTAAAATCTACAAAAGAAAATGACATCCTTGCAGTGATGATAATGCTTGCAATACTAAACTTCTGCATGTTAAAAATTTTTATTTAAGGATTTACAGTCACTGTGGGTTCAGGTTGGACCATTTTGGTCAAGTACAGAACAGCCTTCTTGTTTTAAAACAAATTCCATTGCTGTTAAGCATTTTAGCTGAACAAAAAGGCAAATTATTTGAAATATTTGAAGGAAGTAGTGATAGTGGTTTTGTGAAGAGAATCAATGACTTAATTCCCATCAGAAAGTTCTTGTTGTGCATTGTACTAAAGACCTTAAAGACACAAAGTATTGCACAAAGGTTAAAAATGCCGGAACTTGGTGAGATTCCTGTCTGGGGGCAGGTGTGTCAGAGTTATTTGTGCAAATATCTCTAACATTGCTTTTTATTAACTTTTACATATTTTTCTAGAATATGCTTTTAAGGCCATAAACCAAGGTGGACTTACGTCTGTAGCTGTTCGAGGGAAAGATTCTGCAGTAATTGTAACACAGAAGAAAGTACCTGTAAGTAGTCTGTTTTTGAGAAGGAAGCTGGAAGGAGATGAGGAGAAAAGTTGGGGATGAGATTCTGCAACATGGATATTATATTTATTAACATTGACATATATTGCTGTTTGAATTTAATATCTCATTATCGTTCTGCCTACTACAAGTTCTAGCTGTGTTTAGTGCTCAGTTGTACATTTCCTCACCAAGTACCGTAATACTGGTTTTCTGTGTAGTTGTTGAAGGCATCAAGCTCAAAGACAAAGTTGGTCCTGCTGTACTTCAGCATCCATACATCACTCTGGCTTCCAAGGGCTGAGTTGTCTCTAATTGCCTTCATGATTTCTTTAATTCCTACTCAGAAAATGTTATACCAATAGCATGCAAACAGATTTTCGTGAGTGTTTCAGCACAGCAGTGATGTATTGTTGACAAAGGGGAAAACCTTGTGTTTGAAGGGCAGCATGCAGTAGGACTGCAAGCTTTTTGTGTGTATATTCTTAAAGTTTTGTCAGAGAGAAAAGGACTTTGATATTGGTCACGCTCTAGCTGTCATTCCTTACCAAATATTGCAGGTTTTTATCTTCCGTACTCTCCTATTCTTCCTTCGCATGCCTATAGTAGTAAATAGTGGAGAGCCTGAAAGACAATTTTTAGCTGTTAGTTGATTCTTTTGGGCTCTTCTGCAGATACCAGAGCATGCAGAGTTCATATTTTCTTTTGTACTTGAAGGACAGTGTTTTCTATTAGATTATTTCTATTTCCTCTTTAGGACAAGTTACTGGATTCCAACACAGTGACTCATTTATTCAGAATCACTGAAAATATTGGCTGTGTGATGACAGGAATGACAGGTATTTAATTCGCCATCTTTTTAAGTATCTGAAGTCTGTCTGATTTTTTTTATGTAGTTCGCCAACTTTGCATCACATAAAACAAATAAGTGCTCTAGGAGATTTGTTCCACTCAATCTGGTTTTGGAGAACTTGTCTAGTTCTGATATGTATATTTAAAGACAATTTAAAGCTGGGCCTGGAATTTGCATTCTTAAGGAGTGCTAGGAATAAACGTGCTACATGTTCAGTGAAATTAATATTAGTTCTTTCTGTCCAGCTGACAGCAGATCCCAGGTGCAGAGAGCCCGCTACGAGGCTGCTAACTGGAAGTACAAGTATGGCTATGACATCCCTGTGGATATGCTGTGTAAAAGGATTGCAGATATTTCTCAGGTCTATACGCAAAATGCTGAAATGAGGCCTCTTGGTTGCTGTAAGTATAGTGTAAGAAATTAATCTTTTCTGTTTCTTGTCTAAGCTTGCAACTTAAAGCATAAGAAATTCTTACCCATTTTCAAATTGTGCGAGATATAGATGTAACTGAAGGAGTAAGGGGTGAACAACCAAATGAGAAAGCGGTATTGGAAGTCTTGAATTTTACCATTGACTCAGCATTTGAATTGGAGTAAATGATTTAGCCTCTTTAAAACATGTGATACTATTTCACCTTAGTTTTTGGGGCCTTGTCTGTTTGCACTGCACAGTGATGTCTGTGAATGGGAGACGCTCTTTTTACTAGTGTCTGTGTCTGGGTAAATATCACTGTTAAAACAGACATATGGAGAGTGCAATTATGCTTGTGCAGATTTTGTGGCTTTTTTATCTAAGTAGCATGTATAGGACAAAAATCTGCATAATTTTTGCTCTTAACCATGATGTATATAATATGGAGAAGTGCTTAAAAATATTTCACTTGCAAACATTTCTACACCAGTCTTGTTTTATAACAGCAAATGCAGCTTAAGTAAAAAAAGATGTGTGTAAAGTTGTTTTTTGTAGATATTCGCGGTCATCTGTGTGTTCTGAGGTTGGTTCTGACTTGTTTTTTCTCTTACATTTGTCTGTGAGAAAATTATAACCATACTGTTAGGCTGTCCGGGAACTGAGACAAAAGACTTAATGTTTCCTCAATTACTTTTTTCATTAAACATTCTCTCTGGGTTTCTTTTTATTTGCTTGTTGGGGTTTTTTTTTCTTTTAAGGAGAATAGTTTCAGAATTGATGAATCACTTCTCGTAATCATAGTAAGCACTATCACGTCTCACTAAAGAAGTAACATTCATGGTTGCACCACAGTTTCCATGATGGGGCAATTTTCCTATGCTTGAAATGTTCAGGAATGATTGTTTCTTTCTTCCCTTGGCATTTTCCACGCCTTGATACTGCTGGAAAGTTTTGTTGGTTTTTTTTTTAATACATGAATAATAATGTATTTTTCTTAACTTTCCTTATCCTTTTTTTGAAAAGATGATGGGAAATGTTTTTTCTGTTGTAGTAATAGCTGCTCAGAAGCTTATCAGCTATAACTACCAGTTAAAAGTTGCACAAGTGTAAAGAGAAAATAATTTAAAACCTTGACCTTGTTCTGTTTGGTTTTTTGGGGATTTTTTGCAAGTATTGCTTTCAAGTTATTTTTAATATGCATATTGAGACCATAAAACTGTAAATCTAGAAGCGTGGGTGAACACAGATGCATTTCAGTGGTGTAACCAGTTTGTGTTAGTTGAAGTCTGTCCAACTTGAAAGCATTTTAGTCAAATGGTCCTCAAAGACTCAGTTTTATGTTGTGATATTTCCACATTTTGTTTCAGATTTTTTTTTTCCTTTAAAGAAAAGAGGAAAAGAGATGTCATGCAGTGCTCTTCAGGATTACAGTTGAGAAATCTAAAGTTGATCTTCAAATGTTTCCATTAATTTCAACATATTTGTAAAGTTGCTTTCTGGTAAAGGGTACCTGTTAATAGAACTATTGTTTACATTTTTAAAGTGTCATACAAGTGAACTGTGGCTGGGTTGGCTTCGTATCAGGATTAAACTTTTGTATATCCTGACTTTGTGGTTCTCTACACACTGAGCATGGCGAAAACATTTCTGTGATTAATGAGTAGCCTTCTTTGGGAATGGTATAAGTCTAGTTTGCACTAAACTGAGTTGCACACCTGGTAATGAGATGCTGGTAAATTAGAGATAAAGAGGAAGTCACAGCTCTAGGTATTGGACTGGTTCCCAAAACTGTACTGCTGTGCATGTTTCACAGGAAGGAGTATCTAGTCTATTCTTCAGTTGCATGAAATTGCTAAAATTGGGAAAGGAAATAAATTAACAATTTTTCTCTTCAAGGTATGATTTTGATTGGTATTGATGAAGAACACGGCCCTCAGGTATACAAGTGTGATCCAGCAGGTTACTATTGTGGATTCAAGGCCACAGCTGCAGGAGTGAAGCAGACAGAGTCAACCAGTTTTCTTGAAAAGAAAGTAAAGAAGAAATTTGATTGGACATACGAACAAACAGTAGAGGTAAGCCAGCGGAGGGAAATAAAGATTTGTTAAAGTATTTTTAATGAATATGGTGTATGTAGGTTTGTGATGTAGAGGAATGCAATTAGGCATTTCCTGTTTTCTTACAGTTCTGTATTGCTGCAAGTATAGCTATTCCAACCAGAAAATGGTTTTTTTTTGCAAGTGTTTAAATACTCATCTCATCTGCTTTTTGTGCTTTATATTAGCTGAAGCAGAATCTGTAATTGTAGCACTTCCATTGTAGCTGGTGGTTGGTGACTGCAGTGCTTGATTCTGGGGATATCAGTACAGTTTTCTTCTAGTGGCACTTGAAATGCTTTCTAACATGAAGATTGTTTTAAACAGGACGGTGCAGTGCTTGTCTATCAGCTTAGTAAAGGTAACACCAGTTGTCATGCCTACTGTGAAAACTGTTGATCAAGGCGCATTATAAAAACATATCCTATTTATAAAATACGTCAATGGAATGATTTTGTAATTATCCTTACTTTTTCACTTACACTGTAGAGATCTGTCTAAACAGTCCTCTTCCATGGCCCACCTGTTTCTCCTGCCAGGCCTTGTTCTTCTCTCATAATACGGTGTTTCCTGCATCACAAGATCAGCAGTTGAAATGAGGAATAATAACCTAAGCAATTGACTCCCCTGTAAGATTAAACAGAGTATTGTATTAAGATCTGTTTGAATGCTATGCAGATTCAGACCTTCAGCTAAATTAGTTCTGGAGTCTACCTTACTGTGAAAGTACCATTTAAACAGAAAGTTCTTCATAAGTTTTCATAAGTTTTATTTGTGTATTTTAATAGGTACTGATTTCCTTAATATGTAATTCCTTTAAAGGCAAGATCCTGGGAGGGCTGAATAATCATAGCATACTGAAATTGAGTGTATTTGAAATTCCCTCAGAGACTCTTTATCGTGGCTAAATAATTTTCACATTAAATGTATTTTTCTATTACTGCTTGATTATACTGTGCTTGTCTCTTAGTTGAGTTGTCTCTTGAGTTGGAGGTAGATGAAACAGTATGGTATGGTGCAAATACTTAGTTGCTAATTAATCTTGCCAGTCAAATCCTGGATACGATTCTATACCTTTTTCTTGTCTTTGTTAAAATGCTGACATTGGGAATGTAGATCAGACACGTACTCTAAAAGTTGGCAGTGACAGGGAGAAGCAAGTCTGTCAAACAAAAGCTAGAATCACATTTTTTGTAACGTTCTTTGCACACACACACTCTGCCCTTTTTTTTTTTTTTTTTTTTTTTTTTTTAGAAGCTCGTGGTCCATTAGAGGTAATGCTCCATGGATAAGAGTTTTGGGGGTGTTTTGGTGGTTTGTTTTTTTGGTTTTGTTTGGCTTTTTTTCAACTTGGCAGTGTTCTGATAAGACATCTATATAGTCTTACAGAATTATTGCAGAATCAATGTATTATCAACATACTGAAAACAAACTTTAGAAAAGTCTTGTCTGGTGTTCTACACTTCCTAACACATTAGTGATCAGAATTGAATGCCAGCACGTCAGAATAACTGTTTTGATAAGCATCTGGCGACATAACTGTTTTATGGAACTTCTTTTGGTGCTGAATCATCATTTTAGGAATACATCTTTAGCATTATTATGACCCTACTGCAGCGTTAAGTATGAGTGAGGTTGCAAAGAATGCCTTTTAAAATAAGTGATGATTAGGGTGGAAAAAAATAAATTAAGCTATGATGAAGTGCAGCTTTTAAAAACAGCCAATGTAATGTTAATTACCAGAAGAAAAGCCAAAGTGGAAGCTATGCGAGTGACATGTGCTTTGAGTAATCTTGGACTGTAATGATGATGTATGTCATCTTTGCCATTGATGAAACATGTTCTGCCATTGGGACCTGGGGTTTTAATCTTCGCGTGATAAAAGATTTTAGGTTTGTTGTGGTTTTTTTCTGCTACAGAAATGACGTGTCCCTTTGGTTTTTGTAGATTGGGCTTTTTAGGGAGAGAACTGGAGAGGGACTGTATTCTGTAACAAGGGGAAACTATTTGAAACTTTTCAGATAAAGTTTTGAGATGGAAGGAAATAACTTAAAACTAGAAGGAAGGATAGTTGTTAGTGCTATGTCAAAAAAAAAAAAAGCCTTGATGCTTTCTATTTAATGATAGGGGTTTTTGTCATCTTTCAGACAGCAATAACATGCCTGTCTACTGTACTATCCATTGATTTCAAACCTTCAGAAATAGAAGTTGGTGTAGTTACAGTGGAAAATCCTAAATTCAGGTAAGTGATTCAGTGTTCGTAAAACTTGGTGTGTTTCTCTGGCTATGTGCAATTAGTTTTAACTTCCTGTGTAATGGTAAATCAAGAAAAAGAGAAAAATGTCAGAAGTTGAAGTTTTGGAGCTGTTTTTTTTAAACTTTTTTTTACATTCTTCAAAACGTGTAGGGGTAAAAGACACTGTTTAAAAAAAAATAACACAGTTTTAAAATATTCAACATGGTTAAGGGATCCAGTAGAGGAAAGTGTTGTACTGCTTTATGCGATGATCAAAATGTAGTTACATCTGGTCTAGATGATTTTTCATGCTTAAAAGGATAAAAGTTTTTTTTTGTGCTAGTATCTGGAGTCAACTTCCAAATCATAGTCGTAACAACTAATACAGTAAAGACTGTTTTGTATTGGGGAAAATTTTGCAAGTCCCTTAATTTTTTTACTCCTTTTCAAAATGGAAAGTCATTTCTTAAATGACTCTTGCTTACCTTGTAATTGTAGCAGTTTTTAACATCTCCAGTATATAGTTAATAGATTATCAAATTGTATGATTTGAAATGTTCTCTTTAAATTTGACAAGATTAAAAGATCCTAGATTTAATACTCACTGCAGTGATTTGGAACCAGTTGAACTTTTACTTTCTGAGTACACTGCATTCCCACATAGCATGAAAGCAAGACACATGCAGTTTCCTTCCTCCCCACTTCCTGCCTCAATCTGAATGCAGCACACTGCGTGCAGGAAGGTTACTTGGTTAATCTATCAAGACAACACCTGGAAATCTTCCTGCTGAGGGCTATACCTCAGCTATACATCAGATACAGTGTCCTTGACAGCCTTCTCACAACACAATGTATAGCTGCGGAAGTATGCATGAAATCTGAGAGAATAAGTTTGGGGGCTTTTTTTATTAATGCAAAAGGACCCTGTAGGTGTGTCTTATCTAAAATTTAGTTAAGGCTGGCTTGCTGCAGAGAAGTACAATTATTTCTGCCTGAGTCTTTCATTGCTTTTTTTAAAAAAAAAAAAAAAAAAAAACCACAGAGAGGAACAGCTAAGTGGGAAAGAAGGGTCCTCTGCTGCTTTAGTCTAGCTGCTTGGTGGAGATTGGAGAGAGGCTTCAAACCTTTGGGTCCTACAGGTGCAGTCTTTTGAATGCTTCCTAATGTGTTTAAAGCTGACATGGTGATGATGGGTGGTTTTGCATTTGGTGCTGAACAGGATAGCATAGCATTTTTGAGAAAGCATGCAGGAGCAGCGTTACCCCTTTTCTACTGTTGCTCAAGGGTCAAGTGCTAGCTTTCTGCTTTCTGCCAAACTTTATTTACCGGTCTTAGGTCCTTTTCAGAAAGGATGGATAACAAGAAGATGGAGAAGGCTATGAAAACCTGTGGCCCCGTGGAGTAATCATACTAATTACCATACCCATTCTCTCACCAGGTCCCAGCTTGCAAATAAATTATTCAAGTGGAATTACCTGTTCTTTTCCTGCCATTTGTTACATCTTTGCTCTCTAGTGCCTTTGATTCTTCCTTTATTTTTCAAAAAGAATTGGAATGTCGGCCTGTGGCCCTGGCAGTGGTGCTTTAAAGGGCTGAAAGATGTATTGCATAAAACTTGCTTGTGTAGATATTAGGTTGTAATATTGGAGATTAAGGGAAAGAATCATTTAAGCCGTTTAAGATTTCTTTTTGTTCTTTCAGGATCCTTACAGAAGCAGAGATTGATGTGCACCTTGTAGCTCTGGCAGAGAGAGACTAGCATTCCCATTTCCATTGTCTGTGCTTCTGGCCAGGATATTTGGTGAAAAGAAAACACTTACCTAATGGCTTTAGATTGTGGGTGGAAAACAATGTTCACTATATGATGTATTTTACTCTGTACAAATAAAACAGAGGTTTTTGAAATACCTGGTGTCGTCTTTTAATGTAATTTTTTTAACTTCTATGAAATTCTCATCAAAATGCTCGATGACTTTGGATGTTTCCGTGATGATTGCTTGCCTTTTAGCTATATTTTAAGAGAAATTTTATACTCTGCTGTATTTTTCATCTAAGCTATTTGGCTCCTAGTGTAAAGTTTTCTATCACATTATGTGGTGTGTGTGTCTTGAGATAATTCTTACATTTATAGGCATTCTTTGTTGCCCTGATGTTGAAAGGTTTATAACATTACTGGTTTAACTGTGGGGAAAGTAAGAAGATCTTAATATTTGCTCAGGTTTGTATGAGGATGTAGGACAAAAGTTGAAGGAAAAAACTTGAGCTGTGATTCGCAGTGCATTCCTTTAGTCTGATTTATCTGGGGTGCGGGTAGTGAATTTAGCGGACTTCTGCTATAATTAAACAGCTCTGAAGCTAACATTTATTTAGGGGAACTGATTCTGTATGCAGTGTGCTTTGTGATTTTGGCTGTTTGTCACCTACCTGGTTTTGAGGCTTTGGGCAGTGCCAGAAACAATGTTGGGGCTAGATGGGGCCAACAGACAAAGTCCATCAACAGGAATGTCTCTGGGAAGCAATTCCCCTTGCTCCTTCAAAAGTTCTGGGTTAGGAGTAAAGAGAAGATTGCAAAAACTTGAGTCAAGGTAAAGAAAAATGTGTTTTAGTTTGGCTGCAGTTGAAGAGGTTTCAGCCTGAGCAGCAAAAAAGGAGATGATGAAGTTGTGAGGGAGGGGACACTGAGGAGAAAGGGAAAATGACCAGGCATTTTTAGCTGTTGGGTAGCCATGAGAGTCATCTTGGAAGAATGCCAAGCTAGTGTGACTTAGCTCCTTACCTTCATTCCTCTGCCATGTTATTCCTATATTGGCTTTAATTACTCCAAAATTCCCTTTGATTTTTTTTTTTTTGAGACCTTTGGGGAAGGCCTCATAAGTCATCAGAAACTGGGATTGCTTAATTTTTTTCTTCTTGCTTTACAGTTAAAACCCCTTGAATGTGTAATTTTCAAGTTCGTTGTAGTAAAGGAGATGCAATTCTGTGTTTGGTGGTTTTAATAAAAGATAATGCTACCCTTATGTGATAACCGAGTTGAGGAGATTCAAATGTACTGTGAATTGTTGACTTCACAATGCTTTCTGAATTTCCATTAGTGCCTCAAAGTTTCAGCTTCCCTTGTGTCAAATAGTGTAGTATAGATGACAAGATGAGGCCACCCTGGCTTCTGATTTTGGGTTGGTTATCTGAGAATTCTGTGTGGTTTTGTGCAACAATTGGCCGAACAAATACTAATGGCACATTTGGAAAGGTCTGTGTTGTTCCAAGTGACAGCTGAGTTTCTGAAACTTCCTAGGACCTTTCTTTCTAATACTCCAGTTGTATGACAACCTGGAATTTGAGTAGACTTAAGTCATCATTTACTCTGCCATGAAATATAATCTACTGATACTTTGTTCTACATCAACTTTAATTATGTATATAAAATTTCACTTACGACTTCTTGAACAAAACAAAGGAAGATGAACTGGAGAGCGACTAGAGCATGTTTGTGTAGTATTTAGTGTTAAGACTCCCTGCAACACCTTCAATTCTAAAGTTTGGAGCTTGTATGTGATTGTGTAGCTCAGGTGGTGGTTCTCAGAGCAATGGGTGTTTGTTCATACCTTATGCTTTTGCAATGCAGAACATCCCATCTTGTGTTCAGAGGTGATGAAATAAGCTGTCTACAATATTAACTGAGACAGTTGCCTTTTTTATAAGCAAAGTTAAAATTGCAGCAACTGAAATGCCTTTTTTGATAGTATTTTGTCCTGTAGTAAAAATTCATTATTCTCTTTTCATACTAATGATGGGGGTTTTTCAGTCTTTTTGTTTAAGATGAGGCAGCTAGGCAGATGGGGATACCTGACCTAATGGGGAAAACCCCACATATTACACATACACATGATCACATTCCTCACACCCTGGAGCAGATAGCACCTACAACCAAACTGTATCAGCCACCACTGGTGTTGAACCTGGTATCACTCGCTGTTCCAGACCTGGCACATGCTGAGAAACTAGAGTATGTATGCATGATAGGATACCAGCACTTCTGGTTTGGGTAGAGCTTATCGAGAGTGATACCAGACTTGGGCTTGCTCCATATATTTGTGGTTTGTTGTGCCAGTGCTGAACACTCTGGTAGATGCAGTTACAGCGTGAATGCACAAGTACTTAAGCAGGAATAGGATCAAGTCTTAGGCGCATACTAGACCCAGATCAGTGTTAGCTGTTCTAAACTTGGACCGGCTCTACACAGCCTTGTAACTGTGTCCACGTTACGTTCCCAGTGCTCTTTATTTGCAGTGTAGAGTGTAAGGTGCAAATGCCACGTACATGCAGTCATCTTAGGTAAATCGGTATTTGTCAGACACTGTGAAAAGCATCTGGATTTCTTATGAGCAACCCCCTTGCTCCCCAAGGGGGCCCAGAAGTGGTAACGGCATGTGTTACAGACAGAAATACCTTAATAGGGAGTCTTAACATAGTCTGTGGGTCATCAGGAGCTGTCTGTATTCAGCCTGGAAACAAGAAATGTTCAGGCAGCCAGTAATGAGTCTCTGTAGGATTTCAGATACTTAAGTGCAACATGTCATACTGAATCAACTTGTAATGCACAATGTTAGACCATACCTTTTCGCTTTTCACAAAGCCTCCAGCAATGACAGTCTAAGTACAGAGAAGTAGATGGGGAGTTCAAGTGGAGCGAGTATGTGTGGGCATATTACAGCAATTTAAATGACGTGGAATAATACTCTGCATTCTTCTCTACCTTCTCTGTCCTGTTTCTTATTAAGCCAATGTCCAGGTGTACCAAATATTTTGCTTCAGTACACATTATTGGAAGTAAGACAAGAGAACTAGAGCTGTAGCTTGCTGGCATCTGAAGAAAAAAAAAAGTTAAATTTGACATTTTTTTTTTTTCCCCCCTGACACAGAAGCAAAGCCTGCTATTCTGAGTTCTGCAAAACAGCAGCCTTGTTGGCTTATGAGATCAAGTTTTGTGAAGCGTATCCATGACAGTGTTCATATTTTCCTCTAGAAAAAAGCTTACACCACCAGGGTAATAACGGTAGGGGCATCGCTTTTCATTTTGTAATCGGTGATTTTTTTTTTTTTTTCCCAGATGGGAAGTTCTTAAATTGTCATAGCTTGTTCCAGCCAGTTCTTGCTAGTAACAATTTGTTCTGTCCTCTTGTTTTGCTGTAACCTAAACTATTTGGAAACAATGCAAGATATCCTGCAGTTCAGGATCCGTTGGAACAGTGAACTTAAACCTTTCATGTCCAAACGAAAACAAGGATCAGCACATGCTTATGCAAAGCTGCTTAAAATAGTGTTTGGATTTTCTTTGTTCATCATCATTCTCACATTTTCAAAAAAAAACCAACCTCAGAACACTTCCTCCTGTCTTTTGTACTATGTCTGTACAGATAAGCTTGCATTTCTTAAATGCCTGTCAAAAACCTCAGTTAAGAGCAATGCTTGCTGCTGTTTACCAAACTTTTCTTAACACGTAATCTTTTCTCTACTAGTAGTCTCACCTGTGTCACCATCATCTATGAAAATTCTATGCTACAATATTAAATGCGGGAACTGTAATGTACTCGACTGTAAACCTGGTGAATAATTAGACCCAGCATATCACTAAGTCAAAATCTAGCTAACTGTGTTTGGCAGAATTGAGTCATCTACGAAGGAGTGTTTGCTTCCATTTTTTGGGTTAGTACTTTTCTCCCAGTCCTGTTTTAGAACCTGTCAGCCACATCTGAGCTTCCCGGCACTGCAGGTGGACTACACGGCCTTGCTGTGCAACTCATCATGGCTTATATTAGCTGATGTAATATACATTGAGCCGCAAGCCTCTGGAGTGAAGTTTCCTATGCAGTGCAGATTAGGACACACAAGCCAAACTGTGATTTTTTTTTTTTTTTTTGGCCAGCAAATTGTATCTGTTTGTTTTCTCTCCCAGAAAACTGCCTCTTGTGACACCCACTGGCATACAGAGTTGTGAATATCAGGTATTTAATCCTTTATGGGATTCCTTAGACTAGAAAACAACCTTCTCTCAACTTAGAGAGTCAAACTTGGTAGCTATGGATGGAGAAACATGGCATGAATGTGTGTGGACTGGGATTGCATGGTCAGGAATGGGAATTCCTTTGCGTGACATCTGATGTTGCTGTGATGTTTGCAGGTATGCTTGTCTTCCTCCCTGTTTTGATCCCAGTTATGTCCACCCTCTCCCTTCAGCCGGCATCGGTGCTCGTTCAGATTTGTTTTGTAATTTTTGTTTGTAATGAGACCGTTGTGTTTACTAAACTGATGGAAAACGTTGTTTGGTTTGGTTTGGGTCTCTGTTGGATTATTGACCTGAACTGGCTCACTGTAGGATCAAGTCAGCTGTGGTGCTGGCGTAAAGGAGGGAAGAGGGAAACAGAGTTGCACTGCCACTGGTTTAAGCTGCTGTGGAAACCACAGCCTGTCTCACCAAAGGAACAGTAGTAGCCATAGCTCATTATCCACTTGACTACTCTTTGACTTAAACCTGTGTGATGACACCTGGTCCACCAAAGGGGTATTTGCCTCTGTCAGCAGGTGACACAAGGCTTAATTTGAGCAGCATCCAGACTACCCCTTGCCTAGGCAGGGTCTAGTTGAAGAAGGTTTCTTTGGGGATGGTGCTGTTAGAGCAGCTCCTCCCCTGTTCCTCTGCTCCTGTACCCATGGTGTAGCCCAGCCGCTTCCAGCACCACCCGGGGAACCTTGGTTGTTCCTTTAAACCTTGTTTAAAACAAGTTTTTGTCAAAAAAAACCCAAAACCCTAAATTAGAAAAGCCATCCAGAGAAGTAGTATGAACCCGGTTTAACCTCAATCCTGGTCCTGCAATAGTAGCAGCAGCACAGGGGCAGTGTAGGACAGGGTCTGTAACCAGGGGCTGGTTGAACTAGTGCTGCTTCTGGTAGGAGTGACAGTCAAAACCCTCCTTTAGAAGCAAATATTTTTCCTTGGTGAGAGGGGCGATATCGGTTCTCAATCTGTCGAAGCCTCCTTTCTGGAATCTAACCAGAGGCTGGCATGGCCAGCCAGGCACAGGGTCTGCCTGGGCAGCACAGCCTTAGGTCGTTTACAAAAGTAGAACTTCCAGCAAGGTGTTAAGAACACCTACAGCAAATTGTCTGCCGAAGGGGACAGCCACCTTGGATTGGGTTTTAGCACAAGTGGGATGGGCAGCCTTTCTTTCATTCCCTTTTCCATCTGCATCCCTTAAACCACTTGCAGCTGTGTATACCTTCAGGGTGTTGTGAAGACATTTATTTGCATTGAATGTTAGCCTAGTTTCAGTTAACAGTAGTTGGAAATGCCTGGCTGACAGAAGAAAACATTTCTCACCTAAGCATGTGGTGAACCTTGAAAATAGGCTACCAGGTTAGCTTAGTAACTTACTACCTCTGAAGGTAACAGGATGTGCCCGTAAGAAGGCTGGCGGGCTGCTTTCGAGGCTGTTAGCAGAAGGAATGGGAGGGAAAGGAGGATTTTCAGTGATGACCAGGAAGGCTGCCTGATGTGCCATAAGGTAGCGGCAAGTTTGCCTGAACCCTCAGTGTCCCATGGGTTTCTCAGCCGGTAGCTCCCAGTTGCTCTGCCTCGTGGGTGTCTGTGCACATGAGATGTTTGCTGAATACTTGCTAGAAGATTAGGTGATGATAAACCCTGTTCTTATCTCCACGAGAAGTTTCCATTACCAACCTCTCTTACCTAGTAACAAATCAAGTAAACGCAGTATACAATAGTGTAAAATTAGCTTTGTGAGTGCAAAAATAGTTATATCCCTTGGGTGACAACAGTGCTCACCAGGAAGTAATTTTTTTAAAACTTTTTTTCCTACTTTGAGTACTTTACACCAACACCTACATCTTTCTCACTCCAACGCAGGAAACAGACCTGAGCTCTTGTGTAGGTAGGTCAGTGGGGAACATCTGCCTCAAGTGCAGTAATGGTCTATAAATTCGAAGGCAAAAGTTACAGAGATGGACTGCAAAATAAGTCTGGAGGGAGGAAAAAAAAAAAAAACAAAACAGATGCTGTGAAAGTCCTGGCATCCAGGTGAGGGTTTGGATGGTCTGAAAAAGGGCATAAGGTTGTCCAGAAAAGGAAGATAACAAAAAGAATTAGTGATAAGTAGCCTTACAAGTGGTCTATATTACAGAAATGAAGTAGCAAAGGTCCTTCCCCTTTGATTTTAAGAGGGCGATTTAGTTATTAATAGAGAAAAAGAAGATGAAATGGATTTTTCTGCTCTGATGCTAGACCTATCGACAAATGAAAGCATGTGCAATGCATTCAGCGGGAGGACAACTGAGAAACTGCTTCTGTCGATGAAGCACATATTTGCAAAATGAGGTTACATCCTTAATGTCAGATGCAGATAATAATGAGGATGTGATGCTTTCCCACTTCGGTAGCGAATCAAAACACGTACCCTCACAATACGTGAACACTTGTGCTTTGTAACAAGAATCAACGTGTGTGGATGGATACGTGCTGTAATCCAGCTCTCCCGGCAGTGCGGCGCTTTCAAGAGGGCTGGCACGGCCAAGGTGTGCTGTAAGGGCAGAGTGGGCAAAGGGGCTTGTTTCAGCTTCCAGGCTCAGGCTCACGATGTTCAGCTCTTGGTGTGAACAGGCAAGGGCACGGGTCCACAGCTTCTTTACCAGATCTAAGTCCGAAACAGCTGCCTTCAGGTGCTGCATGGTCCCGTGCCATCCCGTCTGCCAGCAATGGCACCCATGGGGTTGCAGGCTGACCCAGTTCAGGCCAGTCCATCTGGGCCAGTACTTGTCCCTTCTTCACTGCAGGATTAACTTTCATCTGGCTCAGCCCACTGGCTCACCACACTGTTGCATGAACTCCTGTGTTTGTAAAAGGGAGAGAGCAAGATCCCTGTTGAAACAGGGAGGCTAGGACCCTGTTTAGCACAGGCTGATGTTTTATCATCCCGTCAGAGTGCAAAGCAGCACACCCCTCGACTGGGTCGTGCCACATACTGCGGGTTGCCATGGCTATATTGTGTTGGTATTTTAAACCATTTTGAGCTGGATGGTTACCTAGGAGAATAAACAGTTGCTCTTTGCCAACTTCACACACATCGCATGTGGCACTCTCCAGCAGTAAAAGGACAACTCTCCAGATGGTACTTCAGCCCACTCTGCAGGTACCTGCACATTCACAGCCATACAGAGCGTGTGAAACTCTTTATGCATGTGCTTCTTTCAGTTTTTGGGTGGCTGAAGGGGCTGGATTTAAGAGCTGCAGTTGCTGCCTGGAATCGTTCCTGCTGGTGAAAGGCTCGAGCTCTCTCCCTCTCCTCTTGACAAACACCGTTGAGCTGCTGAGACAGGTTAGGTGTGCTGGCTAGTATGTCGTCGCCTGCTCTCCCATCGCGTTCTGCCCCTGAGTTGCCTTCGGAAGGTTTGTTGAAAATAAATAAATAAAATAAAGAAAAAATCTTAAAGTACATGTATGCTGAGAGATATGCATTTAACACAACCTGAGTATTTGCAACAACCATGACCAAAACTTGGGCGCTTGGTTTTGCGCATCCTTTGATTTTTAGAGCTGGGAAAGAAAGCGGTGTTGTCCTCCACGAGCAGGGTCATGTGAGGACAGCTGGGCTAGGAAGGAAGGCAGCCCGAGCCCCACTGTGTGCCATGGGTTGTGGGAGAGGATTCAGAATGGCAATTAAATATAGTTGTGGCAGAACTCGCTTGGCTTGTTTCTGCTGGATCAGTGCTTTAAAATTTTGATTAAAAATATCCTTGCGTGGTGCGGTCTCACCAACGATAGCAACGGGGCGGACACGTCTCCACCAGGCGTTGAGAGCTGCTGCAGGGCACGGCGGTTAGCTCCCGTGCAGCTACAGCGTTACACCATGTGTGGCTTCGGAGGAGCCCTCTGCCACTCTTAACAGCGAGAAATATTACCACCCTTCCTTCTTCTTCATCGTAAGTTATGATCATTCCAATTGTTTTTAACCTGATTAGGGAGCGGTCTCATGCAAACCGACCAACTTCTATAAACAGGTGTCTTTAAAATCTCTTATGCCCAGATCACAGGCATACTTTTTGATTTGAGGGAAGGGATCGGTGTTCCTTTTTGGAGACAAAAATGACAACAAGTTCTGCAGGAGGTAAGTTACAAAATAGCACGATAAGGATGGTTTGAAATTTGTCAAATCGGTGCTTGTCCTAGTCCTGTCCCCTCCACCTTCCATACATTTAGCAGTTAATTACTCCTCTACTAAATGGTAAACAGCAGAAAAATTTCAAGGCAATTTTCTCCACCCCCAGCTGCTCCTAGGCCCACCCTGAAAGAAGCAGCAAAAACCTGGGCTTGTTTTTGTTGGTACCACACCTACAGCACAGGGCTCCACCCTGGAGGGAATTCCCACGCCCGATAATTGCACCGCAGCGGTATGGCCAAACATTCAACAATCCCAGGACTGAACTTGATTGCAGATTCTGTAAATAAAGTAGAAATCTGCATGAGTGTGCATGGCCTCCTCAGAGTCCTTCCCCTCTCTGAAGTTTTTCTCCGCTAGTGCCTTTGCATCTCCACAGCAGCTAAGCCAAACGGTATCTGCTCAGTGCAGAGAGGTATCATGGCCTTTGCAGCTAGGGCAGTGTGGTTTTTCTGTTTGTATTTTTTTTTTTTTTTTTTTTTTTTTTGACAAATAGTGAATAATGGGGTTTCGGCTGCTAGGACTAGAGCGGTCTGGTCTGTGCTTTTATCTCTTGTGGTCAGATGGGCAGTGACATCTTTCCACCTAGGGGCTGTACGTCAAACCTAATTGTGTTTAAAATACTACAGTGCAGATGGCTTCACAGCAAAATTCCCTGCTGACTTAGCTCCTGCATCCGAGTGCTTAAATTCAGGGGTTGGCCTCTTCAACAAGCTTTGTGAAGGGGTCTTGCTAGGGCCAAATTAAAAGACAAATGAGAGTCAGAGGGTGTGAGCTGCAAAGTGTTGCAAGCTGCGTGGGGACGGTGCAGCTCGTCTGTGCCCAGGCATGTACGTACCCCACCCCGCACTCCCCTCCGTGCCATGGAGCGTGATACACTCCCACCACCCCGCAGGGACCTGGGACCGGAGGGCACTCAACGACCCCAGCTGCCCTGCGGCGCGGCGGGACGGGAGGCGCTGGGAAGCACCCGTGGGTGCGATGC
>NW_010528639.1:1375-3493 GCF_000687285.1 Phaethon lepturus | reverse complement strand
GGGTGGGATGTTTGCAGCTGGGCAGCAGCGGCTGGCTGGTAGGGCGCGGGTGTGGATGGAGCTCATGGGTCAGTCCCACCTTCCCCGGGGTCAGGCGTCAGTCCTGGCCCTGCCAGCAGCGTTTTGTAGTGTCAGCAGGTCTGCGCGTAAACGAGGCAGGAGGTTGTTTGTGCGCTTTGCGTGCGTCTGGCAGCTCACAGCGTCCCGCCTGGTTTGCGTGGGCCTGCCAGGTGATTGCTGTGGGCTGCCTGGTGTGGGGAAACCGCCACGACTTCAACTGGGATCTGAGTTACTGCCTCGGCAAGGAGAAGTAAAGGTACCAAAACCCCCTCCTGGCTTCCCTGTTCCCAGACTTCTCCTCCATTCAAAAGTACCATGTATAAAGGCAGTGTCACAGTTCGGGAAACCCCTGTCTTGCACAGTTTCCTTCCTCTTTTCTTCTTCCTAAAGAAGTAGCTTTGTCATTATGCAACCGCACAGTGTCCTCTGAACAAGGAAAGGAGAGAGCATGCAGCATCCCAGCCAGAGCGGGCACTGGGTGCTGCGCCATTCATCCTGCTGCAGACTGACCTCCCTGGGAGACCCTTCTGGGAGGAGGAGGAGGGAGCGACGCTTCTTTTATCCTCAACCATTTTGTCAGGAGAATACACAGCGCCTCCAGGCACAAGCAGCTTTTAAAGCCCACAAACATTTTACCTTTTTTTGGCCAAAATGTTCCGGATTTTAAGCAGATAAGGAGCAAGGGAAAACGGACTCGGTATGCAAACAAGAGCAGACGAGGTGCTGTACAACTAGCACTAACAGAGTTTTTAACTTCAGTAGAATATATTTTTCACAAAAAGGAAGATCCTTTCAAATCCCTCAAGCCTGGTCAGTCAGCAAGAGGGTCTGGAGGGCTGGGGGCTGTGAACACATCAGACCACAAGCCTTGATTCTTCTCCTCCTCTGCTAGCAGCAGGACAGGGACCAGGCATTACCATGGACTGTGTGAAACTCTTCTCCCTGGTGAAGTGCCTTTGCTCCTCTTCTGGAGCTCAGAGATTATTTACTGGCCGCTGAAGGGAAGCTGGTTTAGCCACAGTGCCAATTACCTTCCTCTAGAAATCCCCCCGAGGAGAAGCTGAGTAAGCTGAACCAGTGGATGCTGAGGCCAGAGCAATGCTTTCCTCCTGAAGCAGCTGTAGCCACATATGACCAAGCAGAAGAAAAAAACCCAAACAACCAAACAAAAAAACATGGAAAAAAGGAAGGGAGGGAAAATGTGCCCAGGGAGCTGTTCTGTTGGGCTGTGTTCATCTACAAGGCAAAGCTGGCTGAAAAAATGGGAGGAATGTGCCTTTTTTTCACATAAGGACTGTGGCGCGTCCATCCCGCAGTTCCTGTGTCCTTGGTTTTCATCCTTTTTTCTTAACTAACCAATCTGACTTTTAGATGTGGGTGTTTTCTGCCACAGTCCTGTAGGCTTGCTGGGAACATCCTGAAGAGTTTCTTCCTCTGGGCAACTGATCAGCAGGAGCTGGGGAGACCCCACGTGACGCTTGGGTTAGAGGAAGGCATCTCAACTTGTGAACCAACACTTATGCTCCTGCAGTGTTCTGGAGCAGCAGCATGCTACAGCGGGGTTAAATGGGGGTGTGTAAATGGGACTAGGATGGGGAATACATTGGGGAATACAAACAACTATCACCGAGCTTCCGATCAGTGTGTGGCCCTCTGAGTCTGTACGCTCAGTGGCAATCAGGCCCTGACAGTGTTTTCCACTTGAATCACTGTGAAAGTGGGTGGGAAGAATCCTAGGGATCTGGGTATTAACCAGAAAATGGCATAAGGCACGTCATGTGCCTTATTGTGCTGTTCTGGATTTTCCCCCCCACCTGTCTGGGGCACCTCGGTGCAGTGAGCGACAGGAGCATCCCCACCGTGGCCGGGCAGCTTGGTCCCAGCTCGGACCCAAGAACGGTGGAGGATGCTGCCTGCCTGCATTAGGGAAGTGAGAAATGCTTTAATAAGCCCCATCAGGTGTGTGCCATGTATGCTTTGGTCTGGGTGATTCCCCAGAAAACCACAGTCCAGGCCAAACGGGTGGCTCGGTGCCGGCGCTGGCACAGATCCACTGCC
>NW_010528639.1:0-1344 GCF_000687285.1 Phaethon lepturus | reverse complement strand
GCACCACCAGCCTCCCCCCCCGCTTCTGCGGCAGCCATGCACCCCTAAAGGAAGACAGGAGCGTGAGGACAGAAAGACGATCCTGCTGGCTGCTCCCGAGCCCACCAGAAAGCCCTGCCGTCTCCCCAGCATGTCCCGTCAGGGACTCTCCCTGCGGGGCATGGAAAAGCATTTTACTTCCAAGCCTGAGAACAAGAGTTTGTCTTTGCAAGTTACCACAGGAAACACTCTGCTTTCTGAGCAAAAACACTAAAAAAAAGCATCTGTGTGGCACACCCATCTGCACTGAAATCCAGTACATCCAGCTAGAAATTGCATCGGCTTGATCCAGGGGTAATTTTGCTTTGAAGACCGTGATTTCAGGCAATGTCTTCATCTGTATCGCTCCGGCCTGCTCTGCTTCGGCTGCCTGACAACCGCCTTGCCCCATCACTCAGAGTTTCTGCCAGTTTCTGTGTTTCTGCCCCAACCCTGGCCCATGCTGAGAAGTTTTCCTGGGCTCTCACAGATGTCGTGGGTAAATTCGTATAGTTACCGTCGCAGGCAGGGTTTGTCTGGCTGCCCCAAGGCGATGCCACACTGGCGTCTGCTTTTTGCTCCTCCAAAGGCACATCCTCTCCCACTTCAGGGTTTGGATCTTTGCTTCCGCAGTTCTCTTCCGCAGTGCCCGTGCTCAGTGCAGCACGTCATCGCTTACGGGGACTTCAAGGCAAATCTGCCCTGTGGCTCTCTGCCTTCTAAGGACATGGAAGAAAGACGGGCACTGACAGCTCAGCCACAACATAAAGCATCCACGAAGCAGAGAAGATAGATCAGCTCAAACACATGCCTTGCTGGCTTAGCTAATTAGGGTGGAAGTGGCGAAACGCTCCTTGCTGAGCGGCAGCGGGTCATGAGAGCTGAGTCACCACGACACCTACCTGTCAGCAGGCGATCTGGGAGATGTCAGCCATCTCTGGGAGGACCTGCACGTGCGAGGGCACGTGCCGCTCACCTCGCAGATGTTCGAAGAGATCCGATTTAACTGAGCACGTTGCCGAGGCGATGGAGGGTGGCCGCCACGCCACGGTTAGCACAAGAAGCGAAGGGGGTCCTGCGCATCGCGCAGTACGGGTGCTTTTACTTTCAGCACTAGTTGTTTATATGGCCTGGGTGTAGGCAGGAACCCCAGCAAAACACGTTTGCAAAAGGAACATTTCATTTGTTGGAATTTCCCAGGGTGAGAGCAGCGGGTTTAACTGGCCGCGTTTCCATCGAGCGGCTGGCGTCCCTTCCAGCGCCCCACCTCAGCCCACCCGGCCTCCTCGCCGGCGGAGAAGGGCTCCGGCTCCCCTGGCCGACGGC
>NW_010528638.1:0-5331 GCF_000687285.1 Phaethon lepturus | reverse complement strand
GCCATTCTTGTACCTTCTTAAGGTACATTCTTGTACCTTAACAAGGTAGAACACCCTTAACACTACACTACAAGATAATTGCTGGTATCACCAGTAATCACCAGCTGGTATCACTCTTAAATTACCCTTCATGTTGAGGTCTCCAGTCTTTCTGTAACAGTATAACAAATTAAGCAGAGCTAATAAGCTCAGGTCTCTGCAGGAAGAAAACAATCCCTACCCACTACTCTGAATCACAGCTGAAGGACTTGGAGCTGCATCTGTGGGTGGACCCAGCAGTCCCAAATGGATATAGGAAATGCTGACGAGAGGCTTGAGCCTCTCTCCTACACTTAGATGTCTATCTGTAGTCAGGCCTGTAAGCCATAGGAATGAGATCATAAACTTATCTTGATTAAAAACAATATTTACTTACGTACAAATATGCTGGCACTGAGACCATGTACCTAAGGAGCGGAATGGACCATTTTAACAAATTACTAACCTAAATTTGCATTCTGGTGCCCAGATGCCCATCCCAGGGCATGCTTAAATTTATTGTCATTTTCTAAATACAGCAAAGGCACAGGACCACTAGCTTTTAATTAATAGATTTACTAATGTTAAGATCTACAGAATACTTCACAAGCATGATATACTGTTGCAGGTTATCTATGGGAAGATTTTCCCCTTACTGAGCTTGTTATAACAGAGACTTTAACTCCTCAGTTGCTAAATCCCCTAGAAAAAAAAAAAAACAAATTTCTTGACCCTATCACCAAAACTATTCATATATGTTTGAGGTCCATGAAACACATGCCCTGTACCTCACAGAGCCAGGAGGGGAGACCCATTGCCACCACAGGATGCAGCTGAGCTGAGGCACTGCTGTGTCCCACGACAGCCTCATCAGGGATGCTAGTTATCCAGCAACACCATGCTAGCACTACCCACTGCACATGCTGGGGTTGTGTGTGCAACAGCAGGGATGAAGTTTCTACCTCCTCAACCCTTATGGAGAGAATTTTCCACAAAGATGTGAAGACTTGGAAGGCAGAAAAAAACCCAGTGGCCTCCCAAGCTGATTTTGTCTGGGTCACAATCTGTATTCTGGCATACAGGTTGTTGCAAACTGTTTGTACCCACGTGGAGTTCAAGCCACAACCTGGTTGCCCTGATATCATTTATCAGCAAAATGGTCAGTTATTACTTGTGTCAGCAATAACAACATAAGACAGACAAGTCTTCAATAATACATAGTAATCAGCCACAATTTAAATGAGGCCATCTACAAAATAATACTGCTAAGTCCTGTATACAGCTGAATTGACAAAGGAAGAGACCGCAGTAATTCATTACAAATCTGCCAGGAATCCCTGGTTAAGGAACCAGCATGAACATCCACTAATGTATTCAAAAAGCATGGCTGGCTGTAACCCATCCTTTTGTCCGAGGGGAGGAGAGTGGCTCGTGCTGTAGAACAGCCTTCACACCTTGAGAGAGCTCTGAATTTTCTCAGATTCTCAGACACATATGTAAAAGCAGAATTTGGTTTCCTAAGATTGCCTTCAAGCCTGTAAGAACAGACGTTTAAATCGTTGGAGAGCTAAGTTGCAAGCTAAAAGCACGCTGGTTTTGTATTTGTGCCTCAAGTACACAAATATCTTCAGTGTACAGACCAAGACACAACGGACTAAAGGGACCACTGAGACCTTTATAAAAGATCATGGGAATCAGCCACCTAATCAATGGCAGGTTTTTCCTCTAAGCATCACTGAAAACAAGTGTTTTAAGGAAGGTTGCTATGGAGGACAGTAACTGGGCACATATTTTACAGAAGGACACCGTGGAGTCCAAAAGAGGTTCAATTTCACTGGTGTTTGCCATCACATCCTTTTGCCATCAGAGTTGCAAAAGACTTTCAGGAAATTTGAAATACATACCACAGAAGAAAGGAAACAGGGACTGGGGCAAGAGTTTGGAGATGAGAACATGTCTTACAAATTGTCGGCTCAGACTAAAGGGCTTGGAGACCATAACAGTGGGAATCCTGAAAGAATTATATTTCCATAAAAAGAATATACAACAGGATTAAGCTTAACAAAACGTTTAGATATGTGGCATACCTGTTCTGCGCAAAAGTATGAACAGGTTCTGCCTAGGTAACTTCCCATTTACTCAGCACCCTGCAGAGGATTCATCTGAGAAATACATTAAGTATTAGTTTATGATTAAAGCCTCATACATATTTTACAGAAGAAAAGAAGTGATTTCTAATTCTGAAAGTATTTCAAGTATCTGAAGTTTTTTGTGAAGGTACAATAAAAAGAGTCCATAAGCAGCACATCATCATTTGTGACTAATCAGCAAATTCAGCTGGCACATAAATTGACAAGAAATGTCATCAATGTAAATTAACATTTTCAGCCCATTAGAAAAGAGCACCAGCTTCATGTTACAACTGAAAGAATGGCTCCGTTTTGGAAAGTCATTCACTATCATGCGATAGACAATGACCCCTGTCAAAAGATTTAACAAAGTTCACAGGTCAATGCAGTGGGAGGATCTCTGCTGTCCTGACTCTTAGTAATAGTCTAATCATGCAGAAAAAGTTTTAAGTGTTGATAATTTAGTGAATGAAATTCATGCCTTTTGACCCTGAATGAAGAGACAAGGGAGATTCATCTTCTCTTCAATTAAGTTTAAAGCTATTTTTAAACACCTTATCTGAGCCAAGTGTCACAGGATCCCAGTATTTTTAATCCAGTTTTCAAGCTGTATCATAAATTAAATCTGCAGATACCGGATGTTGGGAAAACTTTTTCACACAACAGCCGTGAAATCCTGATCGTGCTGAAGTCAATGGGAGTGCTGCCATTTCTTCATTCATTTCTTCTGGATTTCAGCCATATTGTTTAAAGTCTCTGAGCGCTGTCTTGGCTATGCTACCCACATGCTGTTCCCAATGGGTTCACTGGCAGAAAAAAAAAAATACTAGGTAAATGCTGAATGTTGCAGCTGAAGAAGGGACAATATCACAATCTGAAGAATATGTCTGACCAGTTATGAAACTTCTAAGATGCAGAAACCATTCCTTTAGGTTAATTTAACCGATAAATGGCACATAACCCATCAGCACTGAAACCATTGGCAGCTTGTGTTAAGATGCTACATGAGGGTTTGATAGCACCCTAAATGTAAGGAGCCACATGGGTTAGTAGTGTGTCTGCATAGCAGAAAACTATAACGTTACTTCACTTTGTGAACTGCATAGATCAGAGTCAGACCCAGAATTTCCACCCTAAAAATCTAGGGTAAAAATACCCTAAACCCAGAGAATGCCTATCTGAAATTTCAGTAAAGACTATACAGTTAATGCTGTCCATACACCTTCTTTCTTTGTGTCGTGAGAAGAAGGGGCCATGCTGTATGTATGCATAGCCATAACTAAGACTTTTGCAGACTTCAGACCACTTTGCTCTATGGGTCAGAGCTGCGAGGAGCAGTACTGTGTCCCTGAAACACCATAGCCAGGGCCATAGCAAGGGGGCAAGAGAAGAGGTGACTGATGTCCCTGACTTGCTGCCTTGGAGCCTGCAAGCAAATGGAGACAACTAGTAGGCAACCAGGACCAGAATAACTTTCTAAGATTTTCCCCATAGCTTGGATAAACTTGGGCCAGCAAAAATTGCCTTTGCAATTGAGCTTGTTTGGCTTTTAGGGGTGTTTTTACTCTACCAGCATTTCTGTGCTAACTGGTTTATTCCACCGCAGCTGCAGCTGGAGAAAAGGAGCTCTGCCTGCCCGGTGATTTTGTGTTCCTGTACAGCAAAACATTCTTAGAGTGGTCAAAGTCTTACTCACACGTTCATTTTAAAGACTTCCCCAAATTCAGTGGAACTATATATCTATGCAAAATTAAATACCTATGTCAAGTGTTTGCAGAACAGAGCCTAAAGGTAGAAGAAAAGCTTATACTGGAAATAGCTGTCACATAAATTATTTACATATTGCCTTTAGCTAGAGTAGCGTATCTCTATTATCATTATTTTTTCATCTTGACATTATGCCACTGAAGACTTAGGGTAGCATACCTATTAATTATATGATTAGACTACACCGTGGTTCTGAGTACGCCCTGCTAGAAGTCACAGCCCTCCAGCGACCATCGACATTCCAGCCGTCACAGACAGCACGCCGGCCGTCTGCCTGTCCTGCCCGTCGTCACCCGCTGTGTCACGGGGCACAGCAAGCCTCCTGCCTCCGGGCGTTGGAGAGCGACGAGGTCTAGCTCGTACTATTCCCTCCTTGAGTCCAGCAAGCATCCCGGGGCCAAAGCCCAGCCACACGTTAGCTGTTCGCTATGTGTATATATATACGTAACGTGTTAATGGCTGTAAAGTTTTTCCTGGGCTAGGCGTTCTGCTTTCCGCTTTGGTAGGAGCATGTTTTTGTTTGGGGAGGGTTCCTCAAGTACATGTTGGAATCTACCAGCTGAGGCAGACTAAATCAAGCTCATGATGTGTGTGCGTGCTTGTGCGCACGCGTGTGCGCGCGTGTGTGTGCGCAACAGGCAGCAGCAGTTTAAAGCCCCAATCTGGCACACCCTGTTCAGATCATTTTCCCCTTGAAGTCTGCCTCCTCTTTGCATCCTGTCCTCTTTATTTCTCACACGGAAAAAAATCTCTTCCTGACTCGATTTCCTACAGGGGAAATTAATTAGAAGTGGCTGTTGCTTCCCCCCACAAGTGCGTGTAACGTGAAGGAAACTCTGAATGTGACGTTAAAGACCAAAAAGGCCAGAATTTCAAAGGCTTTTTGATACCCCAGTTTCTAAGAGTACTAACAAACAGACACATCTGACCTTGCCCCATAAAAATTGGGGGGCTGCACTGGAAAGGTCCGTACTCTCAGCTCCCCAAGACACATCTGTAAGGGGTACGGTGCGTTCTGCAGCGGTGTCCCGAGTGCGGCTGGGGGAGCACAGCTGGGGTCCATGTCCTTGACCCCCCCCAAGTGATGCCTCGAGTATAGCGAGGCAAGGAGCTTTGAGCAGCATCGCTGGCGGCGAGGAAGTCATTGCCTTCAGGCAGCGTGGGGCTGACCTGGGTGGCTGCACACATCAGAGCAAAGGCCTCCACGGCATCGTTTCCAAAAACGTGTCCAGCATGAGCCTTTCTGAGAGCACGGACAGGGCTGCAGCCACCACCACACGCAAGCATTAGGCCCTAAAAACTTATAGCTACGTGACTTCTTAACCGAGGTTTCCTGTCAGGACACTTACCCCCTTGACCTCTTTTGGGAGGGGAGAATTTGGGTACAGCTGTTCCTCAGGGATTTAAACAACCGGCA
>NW_010528637.1:446-15004 GCF_000687285.1 Phaethon lepturus | reverse complement strand
ACCTCTAGGGTTTTGGAGTCGAGGATATAGGGGATCTGAGTCCTGCTACACTCCAACTGAAAAGGAGATATTGGCAGCATATGAAGGAGTTCGAGCTGCCTCAGAAGTGGTTGGTACTGAAGCACAGCTCCTCCTGGCACCCCGACTGCCGGTGCTGGGCTGGATGTTCAAAGGGAGGGTCCCCTCTACACATCATGCGACTGATGCTACGTGGAGTAAGTGGGTCACGCTTATCACACAGCAGGTTCGAAACCCCAGTCCCCCAGGAATCTTGGAAGTGATCGTGGACTGGCCAGAAGGCAAAGGTTTTGGAATATCACCAGAAGAGGACGTGGTGTGTACTGAAGAGGCTCCACCATATAATGAACTGCCAGAGAACGAAAGGCAACATGCCCTGTTTACTGATGTGTCCTGTCATATTGTAGGCAAACATCGAAGGTGGAAAGCTGCTGTATGGAGCCCTATATGACGAGTCGCAGAAGCTGCTGAAGGACAAGGTGAATCATGTCAGTTTGCAGAGGTGAAAGCCATCCAGCTGGGTTTAGATATTGCTGAATGAGAAAAATGGCCAATACTCTCTCTCTATACTGACTCATGGATGGTGGCAAATGCTCTATGGGGGTGGCTACAGCAATGGAAGCAGAGCAACTGGCAATGCAGAGGCAAGCCCATCTGGGTTGCTGAATTGTGCTGAATGGTACGCCATGCAGATGCTCACGTACCCAAGAGTCGGGCCACTGAAGAACATCAAAACAACCATCAGGTGAATCAGGCTGCTAAGATTGAAGTGGCTCAGGTGGATCTGGACTGGCAACATAAGGGTGAATTATTTGTAGCTCGGTGGGCCCATGACACCTGAGGCCATCAGGGAAGAGATGTAACATATAGATGGACTCGGGATCAAGGGGTGGACTTGACCATGGACACTATTGCACAGGTTATCCATGAATGTGAAACGTGTGCTGCGATCAAACAAGCCAAGCGGTTAAAGCCCCTCTGGTATGAAGGACGATGGTTGAAATATAAATATGGGGAGGCCTGGCAGGTTGACTATATCACACTTCCACAAACTCACCAAGGCAAGCGTTGTGTGCGCCCTATCACTTATCAGGATTTTTAATGATTTGAGGAGAATAAATTCAATGTTTATGTTTCAAAGAGGAAGAAGAAAGCAGCAGAGGTAGGAATAGAACAGTAACATGAATTCGATGTCAATATAATTAGCTAACTTTTGTGGAAGCACTGAACAGCTGAAATTGGAGAAATGAACTAAAAACAGTATGAAAACCAACAGTGACAACTATCCACATCTATACGTAAAATGGATTAATCATCTGCATATATATGGCATAGGCAGTAATAACTCAGCAAGTAGAAGATTAGCAGGAAAAGGATCTAGGGGAAGAATCCTTGATAAAATTTTTTAGAACTTCCCCTACTTAGTACCAGCAAGGCTGAATCTGAATCTCTTTTAGACCTTGAAATTCACAAAAGTTGTGAACTGTGTGAAGTGTGCAGAAAAAAAAGTATGTGAGAATGGTCAGTAGCATAAAAAAATGACCTATCAAAAACAAATAAGGAAATAAGTGTTGTTTATCTAGAAATTCAGAAAACTTGAAACTGTAAGTTCCAGAAAAAGGATTAGATCTGTTCTGATCCCTGGGACTCAAAAAATATGAATAATTAAAAAAGTTAGCAGGTTTCACCAACAAAGGAACCTTTCTTTTAGAAGCAGCTGAAATGTAAGTGTTGTGTTTTAACCCCAACCAGCAACTAGGCACCACTCAGCCACTTGCTCACTCCCCCATGGTGGCATGGGGGAGAAAATCAGGTGAGTAAAAGTGAGAAAACTCATGGGTTGAGATAAAGACAGTTTAAGAGGTAAAGCAAAAACCATGTGCACAAGCAAAGGAAAACAAGGAATTCATTCACTGCTCCCCATGGGCAGGCAGGGGTTCAGCCATCTCCAGGAAAGCAGGGCTCCATCATGCTCCATCAAGTAGTAATGGTTACTTGGGAAGACAGACAGCACAACTTTGAATGTTCCCCCTCCACCCTTTCCTTCTTTGCCCCAGCTTTATATATGGAGCATGATGTCATATGGTATGGAAAATCCCTTTGACCAGCCTGGGTCAGCTGTCCTGGCTGTGTCCCCTCCCAGCTTCTTGTGCACCCCAGCCTTCTTACTGGCAGGCCAGCAGGAAAAGCTGGACAGTCCCTGACTGCTTAAAAACAACTCAAAACATCAGTACATTATCAACATTTCTCATCCCAAATCCAAAACATGGCCTCATATTAGCTTCTATGAAGAAAATTAACGCTATCCCAGCTGACACCAGGACACTAGGTTAGGAAAGAAACTAGAAATCCCGCATGAGAAATGTATCAGAAAGGTTTGTAAAGCAAGTGTAGTGATCTTAACTGGATCTCAGGTCTGTGCTGTCCTGCATGTCTAACGTGGCCTTCAGGAGGTGTTCTCCTGCACAAATTCCTTGGCCACAGGATAAGAACAGTAACCTCACTGCAGCAACAGAACCTGCAAGCAGCAGGCAGCTCCCACTTGGTACCAGATTATACCACCTCCATGGCCTTGTGTTTAACTAAAAGTGCAGTCAGAAATTCTTATGTAAACGTCATTTATGTTTGCCTGTAGAAATGATGGATAGAATTGTTTCCTTGTAAGAAAATCCTGTAACAGCTTGAATGACTGAAATTGGAGAATCTCCTCTATGGATAGTGTGTACTTATCATGTTGCAGATGGATAAGAGGCCCATTCGATGTTATGGCTCCCAGGGTTCCCAACATCTAAAGGGATGTAAGATTATCTATAGTGTTTTCTCCTTATATAGTACTCCTGGAGTACTGTGTCCAGCTCTGGAGCCCTCAGCACAGGAAAGACATGGACCTGTTGGAAGCGGTCCAGAGAGGGCCACAAAAATGATCAGAGAGATGGAACACCTCTCCCATGAGGACAGACTGAGAGAGCTGGGATTGTTCAGCCTGGAGAAGAGAATGGCTCCGGGGATGCCATATTGCAGCCTTCCAATATTTCAAGGGGGCATATAAGAAAGATGCGGACAGAACTTTTAGCAGGGCCTGTTGCAATAGGACAAGGGGTAATGGTTTTAAACTAAAAGAGGGCAGATTTTATCTAGATAGAAAGAAGAAATTTTGTACGATGAGGGTGGTGAAACACTGACACAGGTTGCCCAGAGAGGTAGTATAGACTCCATCCCTGGAAACATTCAAGGTCAGGTTAGACGGGGTTCTGAGCAACCTGATCTAGTTGAAGATGTCCCTGCTCATTGCAGGGGAAGTTGGAGTAGATGACCTTTAGATGTCCCTTCCAACCCAAACTGTTCTATGATTCTATGATTTAATGATTCTATGATTCTTATTGTGTTAGCTCTAATGAACAACATTTTAAGAGATACCTTACAGAGTGTCTTTCTTGTTGGCATCAGAATGGACCAGCACCTCCTGGTGCAAAACAAGTAGTAAACAAGGAACAAAGGGGAAACAAAAAGAATAAAAAAATCACTTGCCAGATGCCATCTTGGATTAAGTAGGTGTGGAAATTTTTTTGTTATTTTTCGTTCCTCACCTGTGTCTTTTCTAACATTCTCTTTGTTGTCTGCTCTAATCAATGCAAATAGAAACGTGTATTTGCATTTACCATAAATTGATTTAGGCTAAAGATATTTTCAAACTGAATGTGTTTTCTTTCTCTAAGGTTATGGTAAACCCAAGAAGTGGCAAAGTAGGACCTTTTTAAAGGTTCTTCTGATCTCCAATGCATTCCCTAGAACATCCAGCAAAATGTCATGCCACACATAGTATTGCATAGGCAGGTTTGATGTCCAGTAAAATCAGACAGCAAGGGAGGAAGAAATGTCATCCAATGAGTAAAAATTATTCAGTCTAATCTTTGGCTGAATGCAAGGTAGCAAGGAGCTCACCAGAACTGCACACATAGCTGGGGTGTTTGTCACACCCTTTTTGGAGATCCTGACTCACAAGCTTGACAAACAGGAGTCTGAAAGCATACAAAAATGTAGAGTACAGGCTATGACTTTTTAGTGGGAGATGGACTTGAAGATTTTCTGAAGCCCCTTCCAGCCTTAGGATTGATTCTGTGAAGGATACTCTCATGTATCCTATTTAAAGCACAGGTAGGAAAAAAAAAAAAAGGTATTTTTTTTTCTCTATTTCTGTACAGTGTATCTATAACTACTTTATTTGTATTGCCTATGACTGCATTCTCGTAAATGCATTAACTCTAAATTTTCTCTGATGTTAAGAGTAAGTAGTTCAGAGTGATGGCTGAAAAACAAGATGTGCTAGTTTTCTGACAATGTATACTCTGATTAATTCCAGGCAATCTTAGGAGTAATCTTAGGTAATCCAAAATAATTTTTATGGGCACCTGAAGAGTAGCAGGGTGTTTCTCTACCAAACTGCATAAGCAATATGATCTTATAATTCTCACAATAGGGTCAGTGAGGAAAATATGTCTTCTAATGACAAACACCAACAATAGATACCTGATAAAACAGAAAAATAAGCGGTGAAATTACTGAGAAGTTTCTCCTGTTGTTTCTTTGTTTTATCATATACTATAAATATTAATTACAACATATATCGAAATGTTCAGGAAAAATGTGTTTTCATTATTTAACCACTTCCATAGGTAAAGCTGCCAACCTTTAAAAAACAAACAGACAAAAACCCCACAAACCTCCTGTCATTAGTATGTATAGAGGAAGTGGTTTTATTTTCTTTGCTGTGCTTGGTCTATATGAGGAATTGTTCTTATTTCTCTTTTGAAAAACATTCTTTCCCCTCCTATGGGAAACCTAATGGAATCTAGTTAAGAAGTTATTTTCCCTTTGGATGTTCTCAATTTGTTTTCAATGGAGCAGGAAGAGAATGGAATTTTTCCCTGTTATACGTTAACAAGAATTTGCTTCTTTACATACACTGACATTGTTATCACTTTGCCTTCAAAGTGACTGCTGTTTGCAGAGCCCTGTGCAGAACTCCCCATATCTGCTATGCACAAATATAAAAACCTTTTGTGATCATGTCCTTCCTTCTGTCCCTTCTAAGCCTTCTGTTCCTGTAGTAGATCTTACTGATACTGAACTGAGTGTAGCTGCCTCTTGATTTTTGTGTTTTGTATGCCTTAAAGAGATACATATTTTTATGTTATAAGATTGTGGAGAGCTGACTGTGGAAGCACACAGTGTTTCCACCTTAAAGAATTTCTACTGTGTTAATATTGATTTTTGCTAAAGCTTCCAGGAAGATAGATTTTTTTAGATTTTTTTTCTCCAATATCATTTAAAAATTTGAGAAGGTGTGTGTTTGATGACTTGCCTGTATACTGCAATATTAGGCTTGATCTGTAGCTTCTTTCTTTTCTGTCTTGTATATCTAATTTTATTTCCTTTGATCCTTCTTTCTTCCTCTTTGCTGATATATTCTTTGTTCTTTTGCTTCCCCCATCCCTGTGCTTTGCTCTTCTAAGACTCATTCACCTTCATTTTCATTTAATCTCTGCCTATGCCACCACCTATATCTTTGTTGTCATACTTCTGAAGTCTTTCTACTGGTTATCTTTTTATCTGGCTATCTGATTTTGTTTAGCTTTTAGTCTTTTAAATTCTCTCCATTGCTTGAGCCTCTTTTAATCTTGCCTTAGTATTGCTTCTTGTTATAACTCTTGATCTTTCAGAGAGGAGTGACAAAGCTGACAGGGACCATCGCTTATTACATTTAAATATAAAACAAAAATAAATAGTCACTTTTTACCACTGAGATATGTAAAGTATGTGACCAGAATTAAAGATGTAAAGAACAGTAAAACCTTATTTCTGCACCTGGGGTGTTCAAAGTCTGTGATGGAGGCTTGTGGCTACTCAGAATCAGTGAGGGGTAAATTTTTGACCAGGTATGACCTCACTTCTGCTTGCCAATTAATCTAAGAGTTTTTATGCATATTTGAGCTATTCATACATTTCTGATGGAGGATTTAATTTGAGTGCAGGGGTGCTAGCCTAGAAGATTTGGTGAATTATTAATGCTTATTGCCCCATGGAAAAGAAAGGCTTCAAACTGGGCTACTGCTTTTCTAAATCACTTGATAAGTATCTTCTTCTCTAAGTGGATGAACCTAACACATATGCAAATGTCATACCTGAAGAAATTACAAAGAAATTAAATATGTATTAGAAAAGATATTCCACATTTTAATTTAGATGTAATAATAAAAACTAGGGAGAGACATGAAAACAGGTTTTCAGAAAATATGAAATCCTACTTAGGATTCCTCAGTGCTTCTGTCTATGTTTATATACCAGATTAAGTTGCTTCCTGATGGAAGGATATAAAAAGTTTTACATCAGAAATCTTGTCTGCTCAATTTCCTTCTACTTTTTTACGTGTGTGTGTATAAGCATATGTGTAAAAACACATTTATGTTTCCATAGTCTAATTAGGACAATAAATAACACTCATACACAGAGAAATGTTGAGAGGCATATACACTTTTATTTGTTTAAATTGAAGTTTCTCTTTAAATTTTCCACTGAAATTCCAAAAGTATAAGAAGGACAACTTATTCAGCAGACTGATTAAGGTCAAGTTACTCTTGGCAATGTATGATTCATTTCTCATCCTTTTGTCAGACAGCATCCACACCTATCCAAGAGATTTCTGAAGTTAAATTCATGAATGTATTTTTTAGGTTTGCAAGCTCAAGAGTTTGCAAATGCATGGAACTAATGTACAAGTACATTAGATTAGCAGATGGATAGAAAAAAGGCATGTGGCTCTAACTTCATTTTTTCTGAAAATAGGGATTTTTTTTTAATTGCTTTTAAGGTTTGTTAGATGTCATTGTGAGGAAATTTCTGATAGTATCATTTTTGCTAACAAAAGTTTGTGTCATGACCAATACTGATATTTGGTGTCCTTTCCGCTGGTTAATACTCATATTCTTCAGAAAGCAAAATTTAGAAGTTACCCCAAAGGCTATCATTTATATTGATAGTTTGCCCATTTTCACAGCAGAAGGACTCCATTAGCTAAGGAAATAGGAAGAACCTTATATTGTCTTTACCATGCTGAATTTTGTATATGTGTAAGATACCTTTTCTTCAATTGTGGAAGGAATCCTCAAATTTGGAAGCTCATTTTCAGTAGAAATATTGTAGGGTTTTTGTTTTCTGTTGTTTTGCAGAGCTCTGTTTGGGTTTCCTTCCTTCCTTCCTTCCTTCCTTCCTTCCTTCCTTCCTTCCTTCCTTCCTTCCTTCCTTCCTTCCTTCCTTCCTTCCTTCCTTCCTTCCTTCCTTCCTTCCTTCCTTCCTTCCTTCCTTCCTTCCTTCCTTCCTTCCTTCCTTCCTTCCTTCCTTCCTTCCTTCCTTCCTTCCTTCCTTCCTTCCTTCCTTCCTTCCTTCCTTCCTTCCTTCCTTCCTTCCTTCCTTCCTTCCGGGAAAGAGACCATGCTTTGAAATAAACAAATTACGTGTTAGTCCATTTATTCACACACCTGAACTCTGTTCCACTCATTTAGAGAGTGTATTGGGCACAATATCTGCCAAGTATCTATACATCAACTGTTTGGCACAAGCAAAAACTCAAGCCTGAAAGTGTGGTAATAATCATCCACTATGCCAATACTTATGAACCAATGCTCCAGGTCATTCTCTACCCCCTTTTAATTTATTTAAATAATATAGCTTTTAAAAATCAACAACTGGTCAGCCTTTGATAGGCACCTGTTCGCACATATTTTGCCCTTTGCGTAGTGCTGCCATTTTCATGAAAGATTTCCCTGTAAGCATGTCAGAGCTCTCCCTCAGAAATTAAAAAAAAAAATTTTCCTTAGGGATTTTGCAGAAATAAGATAAATTAAAAATATTAATATATAGATGTAGAAACTTTTGCTATATAAATATGTATGTTTTATTAACAAATACATATATATATATATAAACTATGAACATATATAAGCTTATGGTTCAAACCGGTATCTATTCTTCCAGGTGGACTTCATGGAATCCCTCCTTAGTTTCAGGTTGTATCATAGTTTCAAACACTGCAGACATAAACTCATCCCACAGAAAACTGTGTGCCAGTCTTCAGTCTTTTCTAAAGAGTGTAGTTCAACAGAAATCTCTGAACTCAGAAAATCGTGTAATGTTGAATAAAAAAACATTCCCCCCCCTTCACTACAGCTGTTAGCTACACCTATCCTTTCTCGAAAGTTCTCATGACCACCACTCACAGACCATTTCATCCCTTTCATGGTTCTTTTGTGGGTGACCAAGAAAATAAATAAATTTAAAAAATCAAACATACTTTAACTCTTCTTCCCTCCTTTATTGTTGTTGACTAGTTCAAGAATATCTTAAAACTTTTTTCAATATCTTTTTCCAATTGGCTCTTCCTTGGTTGGAAGACACCAGTTATAAGTATTTCTGAAAGATAAAAATAAATGTGAAACCTCAAAAAGATTTTTTTTTTTTTTTAATTCTGCATACCACAGTCCTGGTGAGGAGCTTTTATAAATTCTGATTAAATCTAGCTATTCACAGTTATCAGTGAACTGCTTCTATTCCTGGGGAACTTCCCCCCCCGCCTTGCTTCACAGGGATCCTGAGCCAATCCAGTCTGTTTAATTGCTGTTTCTCTGCACACCTAAGGATAGCACTGCAGGAAAACAGTGGGTGGACAGCTCAGCATAGACTTGCAGTTTTAGTGAAGGTGTTGGCATGATGGATTAAAGCATTACTGTGTATGGCACACTGACAGACAGAAAGAGAGAAGAGTGTGAGAAAAGTCCTCATCATCTACTTCATTGTATTCTGAAATCTGCCTAGTATAAAGAGTAGGTAGGTATATGACCTCCACTCCCTGCTTTTTCTGGCATTTATAAAGTCTGTGTAAATTGAACTTTCTTTGAAAGTATAGCCACTAATTTCACAAGCAAGTGCAGTTTTGAGGAAACCTAAAATATTAAACATTTAGGTTGAAACTCTAATTGCTTTTCTCACATTAATAAATAATCTAGTGGGGTTTAACTTGTCATTCAAGTAATAATGTATTCTCCTCACCTAAATATTTCAAGGCCTCTGGCTTACACCTAACCAAATAAAAACCTGTGTTTTTTTAGACTTAAACATGGGTTTGCATCTCACTCCATTTTCACTTGTATAAGAACTCTTTCATTTGCAGATACAATGGTTCAGCTGTGCTGTCAGCAACTGTATTAAAAAGCACTAATAATAATTTCACAGTTATTAAAAAGTAGAAGAATTTGGTATCTCAAAAATGTATTTAAACACCAGTTGTATAAACCAAGAGAATGGAAAAAAGTCAAAGGAAAAAAAAATTATGTGAAGAGGGTATCTGAAACAAAAAGAACATCAACGTGGTTCTGATTTTCTATCATTGGGTTATCCTAATGAAGCCAGAAACTTCACCTATGCAAAGCCATAGTTGTATTAAATTCTTAGCACTGCAAGTATTGCAAGGAGACATCAGGCTGTGACTTAACTGGTATTTGGGAAGCAAGTAACGCAAAGGTGGGCATTTGGGTTTAACAGTTCAAAAAAAGATCAGAAAAATCTCAGTCAGTTTTCAAAACATGCTACATAAGACCGTTTCTACTCTGTCATATAGGCAGAGGACATAAAAGAGGGGAAAGAGAATAGACTCCAGAAGACATAAACAATGTTGTCGCTTGGGGTAAATTCACAAGGTCACCTGAAGAATCCATTTGGCCAGAAAACACGGAAGGTGGCGGTCAGTAAAAAGTATCCTACCAGAGCACGAAGGACCTCAGCTGTCAAAATAAACCTGGCTTAGCATCTTGCTACTGTGACATCCAGTGACTTGATACCCTCTGAGTCCACCTGCAGACACTTTTTTCCACCAGTTTATGTAGGCTAACTGTGAAGCCTCCATGTATTCAGTGGATCTGGCAGGTAGATCACTTAAAATAAATGCAAGTGCAGTTGAAGTAACTTACACCTAAACACTTACCGGGAATTTCAAGAGCATTGAGGTCCCCATTATTTTGTGGACTTGGAACTGCCTTCAATCAGCTTATAAATTTTAGTATTTCTTTGCTGATTTCAGCAAGTTGTTGATGCAGTAGGTGTTCTTATCATTTCATGTGCCACAAACTAAAGCTGTATGCACAACACATCTTTTTTGCAGACAAATGAATTATTATCTGTTTTATCATTGGGATAATTATGATGAATGCATAGATGATATGTTTTTTTCTACCCATTCTTGCAAAACAGTAATTAGGATAGTTGAGAACCTATCTAATTTTAAAAAGACTAGAATACAAATGTAATATACTTGACACTAAGGATATGTCAGAGATGAAGATAGTAAATCTTGGTAACTTGATCATATTCAAAAATAAAAAAACTTGTAAAATATATAACATCTGCGAAAAAGGGGCTAATATTCTCATTAGTGACAGTTGGAAAGGAACAATTTACTACTTGACAGAATCTCCTTGAGGGGATTCTTAGATGAAGAAAGCATGTTTAATTGGAGCTGCCAAAATTGATATAGGGAAAATCAACAGCCGTGTTCTTTGATTTGAAATAAATCTAGAGAAAACACGTAAAGATGTAGGCCTAAGCTTTTTACAATAAAAATATCACTGCAGAAAAAAAATGTTGTATTCCAGAAGTTATATAGGAAGCTTGTTCAGAATACTAAGCATGATAACACAATGTATAGAAGATTTTTCTTTTCGCACTAGATGGAGTAGAAGGAGATGTACAAGGAAATGTATGCATTATTTATTTTTACAAGAAAAATATATATTATAAAAAAGGATGCAAAATTTTTTTTTTTTTTCTATGAAGTCCTCGCAAGGAGTAAACATATCAATAAATTTAAGGAAAAAACAGTTTAAGGACAGTGATCATTTCCCTAAAAAACATAAAATAATTTCAGGGCACTTATGTCAATATATACCACCTGAATAACAAGATGTGTTAGGTTTCAATTGAAGTTCCATAAGTGTGGATGAAGAAGAATCTTCACTCTGTCCTCACTAAATTGTTATTCTTAGTTAACTAAATTGTTGTTAGACCCACCTGAAAGGTTATTTAGATGTGGAGTTATAGGACCTATATCTTTGAGCCTGTTCCTGGCAAATCTTTACCGGAAATGTCTCTGTGGAAGTCTTCATAATAGCACCCTAGGATCCATGTGCTCAGTAACAAAGCTGAGCTAACTGCTAAAACACCAGTTTGACACCTTAGATGAATCTGATGCATTTATTCTAGAAGTAGGGACTAAGAACTTCCAAAATCAGCCTGCTTTGTAGGTATAAACATTGCTCTGGCCTAGGATGGACCAGAGAGTAGGCTGCTACACTGCTGATAACATTAGCTTTTTTAGGTTTGGCTTCCCGGAAGGAAAGAGACACATGAGAGGTTTTTGCCCTTGACGCTCAAAACCTGAAAGTATGACAGGCTCTATGGTCAGTTCACTGACTTGCACTGCAAGGATCTAGCAGGAAACCTTCCAGTCCTAAGAAATTACTTCTGAAGACTCATCCACACGGCTGGGGCAACAGGGTACCCGTTCAAGCTAATATGAGAGACTCTTTGTCGCCTAAGCATCATAGATTCATACCCCTGGCTGTAGAGAAGAGTGGTTTAAGCATGCCAGTGAAATCTCAAGAAAGCTATGTCCCTACCTGTAGGCAATGTTGAGGCCAATTTCAGAAGATACAGATGGTAACAGGTTAAAACCAAACCCATTGCATCTGATTCTTGTCCATCTCTGCAAATAAGGATGTGTGTGGCCAAACCTCATGTTTGAATGTAAACTTGCATGAAAAAAAAGCAGAATATGAAGTAAATTTAGAGTTAAAAAGCAGTCTATCTGCAAAACACATTACCAGCACTGAGAAACTGGGAGCTCTGAGGTTGTAAGGCAGTGGCAAGTGCAGATCTTGAGAGCTGCCTTCTTAGTGGTATAATCTGTGAAATCCCAGGAAGGAGTTCCACAGAGCATTTCCAGACCCCAGAAAGCTCATCACATCTGGGAAATTTAATGTTTCTGTTGTATAGTCCCTCATTATGTCATTGTGTATATGTTTTAAAATATTTTTTCTATTAAAAAGGTTCACCCTAGTTCATGTATTTTAAAGACATAGTACTACACTGCAATCTCTTTTCAGCCCAGTCATATCGTGAAATTAGTATTTTCCTCACTATTCCTCTTTTCAGCAAAGCCAAACTCATGGATGAAGAAAAGTATAATAATAATGTGTGTGCAACTCACACTTGCTGCTGGTCAATTTTATCAGGCATCTAATAAAATAAAATTAAGGTTTAAAAGGCTGACACCAAGGACCAGTCAGAGAAAAGCCAGCAATGTAAATATTTTCTATAAATGTAGGTTTCTGAGTTCACTTCAAACCAGAAGTTTAGCTCTCTGATATTATAATGTTATTTCTATTATTCTAAATTTTAAGAATAATCTCATGAAAACCATTAAAAAAAGAAAGAAAAAAACCTCCCAAATTTGCACAATACTGTAAAACAGTAACTATTTTATGCCATACATTTACATTTCACAATAGTGGAAACAATATTTCAAGTCCTTCGGTTTGCTCTAATGGCGATTACACAAAGGATAACCCAAGCTGACACTCCTCAAGGCATCTGACAAGCTGACATTGACAGTATTGTAAGCTGCAATATTGCAACTGTCTGCATAAAGGCAAGGCAATATCTACAAAGCCAGCCCTGCCCTAGTTTTCAGCGTCAGACCCACTCATCCTTTTATTCTAAACAAATATATTTATTAAAGCTGTTGCAAGAAAAGTATTGTGTCCAGTTCTTCACAGATGAAAACAAAGGGTCGAGATGGATGTGAATTTAATGGCTGTGGAAACACTATGCCCTCATTAAATCTGTCCTGCTCAGCAGACCAACTTGTGTCTCATGATGGTAGTATTTCCTTGGCTGTGCAATCTTTCAGCTTGGGTATCATATTTCATTGGTATCAGTAACTTTTAGTTTAATATAAAAATATTGCAAGCATCCAAGAAAACATGTGTTACAGAAGCAGACAATCCAGAGTTTAGCTTAAGCGGAACAGAAAACACAACACATTAACATAGTTAAGACATCTAGAACTTCAGATTTTCTTTTAATACTTCTGTGTTATAACAACCATAGAAACATTATTAGTGCATGAAAGTGTTTGTAGGTCTGGATTGGATTAAAATTATTGTAAGAGCACATTAAATTTTTAGTTTCGATTTTGTTATTGCTAGTGGTTTTTTTACTTTATTCCTCTGCAACATCTTTAAAAGAGAGGAATTAATGATAACTTTAATTAAGTAATTTAATGACACAGTTATAATTTAGGAAAATAATCTTATCAGAGAAAAATATGAATCGGTGTAGCTAGACGTTTCAAATTAATGTCCTCACCAGCTATAGTAATCAAGGCTCTTGTGGCACTTCTAAAAAGCATGGAGTTGTTAATTCCAGTGTCTTGGTTAAATTATATTCTGGGCAAATCAGTTTGCTCTCCAATTCTGGTTAGACAGTTGCAGTCTTCATAACTTCTGCTACATTACCATAAATCAGCACGTTCCAAGTGGTTACACTTCAGTGAAAGGGATTCAATTTCCATGTGTTTACTTTGCAAATTGCTTTAGGATTCTCCGAATAGTAAAAATTGTGAAGTCAAGGAATACAATTCCACCACGGGGTAAAATTTATTCACTGAGCTAAAATAATTGTTTGTTTGTTTGTTTGTTTGTTTGTTTATGTCAGGAAATAATTTAGCCAACCAGTGCCAAGTGGAATTTTTATGTCTCAAACATGTTTTAAATAAAAGGATTTGGATTCTTAATTCCAGTGAAAATATTATCCTTTCCCAAACTCTTTACCTCCCTCCACTACAAATCATTGGATATGAGGCTCTTTTGTGAAAAATATGATTCAAATTCCCTCAGTCTCTCCTGAATTAAGTTTGACTGCCCAGTCTGCAAAATAAAAGAAGGTGTCATAGTTTAATCCCAGCTGGCAACTAAGCACCACTCAACTGCTTGCTCACTCCCCGACGATGGGACAAGGGAGAGAATTGGAAGAGGAAAAGTGAGAAAACTCATGGTCTGAGATAAAGACAGTTTAATTGGCAAAGGAAAAGCCACACACACAAGCAGAGCAAAACAAGGAATTCATTCACTACTCCCCATTGGCAGGCAGGTGTTCAGCCATCTAAAGGAAAACAGGGGTCCATCACCACCGAGAAGGCTGCGGGTTCACAGGAAGCTGGGAGGGGACACAGCCAGCACAGCTGACCCAGGCTGGCCAAAGAGATATTCCATACCATATAACGTCATGCTCAGTATATAAAGCTGGGACAAAGAAGAAGGAAGGGGGTGGAGGGACGTTCGGAGTTAAGGCGTCTGTCTTCCCAAGAAACCATTACGCGTGACGGAGCCCTGTTTCCCTGGAGATGGCTGAACCCCTGCCTGCCCATGGGGAGT
>NW_010528637.1:0-335 GCF_000687285.1 Phaethon lepturus | reverse complement strand
CCCGGCCCGCGGTGGGGGAGGGAGGGAGCGGCTGCGTGGGGCTTAGCTGCCAGCTGGGGCTAAACCACAACAGGGAGGGAAAACAGTTCAAATATCTTTAAAAGCTGCCTAATTTATCCAAGCAGAACCCTAACATTTTTGCAGCTTTTATTCTCTAGTAGCAAGGAAAACTTTCATCCTTTTTAAAATCCTTAGTGATGACTATAGCAGTTTTCACATAATCTGATTATTCCAGTAACCTCATCCAGTATATGATATTGTATTGGGTTTGTGTGGTGAAGTGGTAGCTGAGGAAGTTTTGGGCGTGGCTTCTCTGAGAAGTTGTTAGAAGCTTC
>NW_010528636.1:11315-17101 GCF_000687285.1 Phaethon lepturus | reverse complement strand
GATGACCTTTAAAGGTCCCTTCCAGCCCTAACTATTCCATGATTCTATGATTTCATACTCCAGGTCCCACAACAGCCACTCTGCACCAGTACACAACGGAGTTTTGTGAGTGTGTGTGCATCTACACTGTTTTATGGACCTGAATAATGCTATTGCTTGGCTGTAAAAACCGAAGTTACCTTTAGCCATGCATAGTTTTATGCTTATACTGCACATATGACCATACATATACCATTATTTCATATAGTGCTATTCCATGCTTTGTGTGATTCCAGCCAGCAGAATACATAAAACTAAAAATTTATGGCTTTTGATCATCTCTTTAGATCGCTATTTCAAGAATGTTTAAATATGAGACAGGAAAGCTTGCCAATCCCAAACTTTACAAATAAATAAAAAACAAAAATGCTACTCCAATACATATGTTGCTCTAGGTCATAATCCATTTGATTCCATCTCATCCTGGAAAGAGGAATAAAGGGAATAATTTTGTCTACAAATAGGCTTTGAGTAAAGGAAATAATCAAGAACATATAAGGAATGTAGTCCACAGGAAGACATAAGAGATGCGCAGACTTCACTCTTCTGAAGGGAGGGAAGACTTGTTTTGTAGCTAAGGTGTGGAACAAGACATCTGACTACATCCCCAGCTTCATCACTAAGACTCTGTGTGACCTTGAGAAGTTAAACATCTCGAGTATAACCTTGGCCCTATTAAAATCAACAGCAGAATTCCCATTAATTTCAGCATTGCTAAGACCTTACCTTCTGCACTTCATCTCTCCTGCAGTTTATCAGCATCTGTAACCAGGCACCACAACCCATCCCGAGCACACACAAATAACATACGGATAAATTTAGCAAGAGTGACGTGATACCAAATACCAGAAAGAACATAGTTGACATGTTTATCCAAATGGCAATCACAGGTGCCTCTGAAGCAACCTAGAGCATTAATTATTATTGTCCTGTTAAAATGCCCAGTCTTTGCTTCTATGGACAAGGACCGAGACAAGCTTGTCATGGTGTAGCTGGAGACCTTGCACTCCAAGTGTAAAGTAGGAGATAACCATTGGCTGTAGAGAGGAGTAATGGAAAAGAGATAAGCCCAGCCAATGTGCTAAGTGGTATTTTAGGCTAACTGCTATGAATATTTTGGGGGCATCATGTCATGCACTAATTTTAAGGAAGACTTTGGAGTAGTTTCACAGTGATGGGGAGCGCTTTGTGAGAAGAGGAGACAGGATGGGAAGGGTGCACACACGCCACTTGTTTGTAAGGACATAGGTTGGAGGTACTGACAATCTGCCAAAGCCCAAAACTCCTCCAGAAGCAATGACATAGCAATGAATACCAGCAAGCAAAACTCTGTGCAATGTTTATTTACCTCTGATACAATGACAGATATAGACATAACATGGTAAAGAAATCAATGTGTTTGAGCACATGATGGGTTGTTAGTTTATATTCTGTTTATACTTAGTCTCTAAAAGATACCCATGAACTTCCAGAAAAAGTTTGAATGCTTTGGGGGTGACTGTGATTTAAAATTGGCAGTAAAAGAAAAAAGAAGACAAGGAAGGTAGTGGTTAATTGACCTTTATTGTGCCTTCTGGTTCATTTAGAAATGGAAATTAAATTAACATGATAATTCAGTCCTACTGTGTTAAGACTGCTATAAACCCATTAAATTTTATGGCCTTTGATTTAACATTTTTTTCTATTAACTTGGTTTAATTTTCAGTATTGTCATGCAAGTTCTGAAAAGTGGTAGCTTGGAAGAACCCGGGTGGATGAACCACTGTGTAGCTGGTTTATGCCAGTAGCTCAGTTACTGGAAAGCACAAGCCCAGGCTCTCACTGGCGTATGCTGATTCTGGCACCCACCCTACGTAAAGCATGGGCAAGTACGCAGAAATACACGGGCTTCCATCATTTCCGGAGTAAAACTAAGCCTGCCTGCCATCCAAGGGAAGAAGTCAATTCTTTTGAAATGCTTTCTGTGCTGATTCTGTACAGATCTTTCAAAAAGTTTTGAAAGAGGGCTCACATTTGGTGTGTCAGCCTGCTCACCCCTTGCTTCCAGCTTCTGGAGAAGAAAATGCAGCCCACCACTTCTTTAGAAAGAAAAAGTCATGTTCATTTCACAAGCCCTAATCTTGCAGCTAACTTTATACAGATATATGCCAGTAACTGCACAATACCTGGGTTTTTTTGTTATTCCTTTCTATTTGATTATTCTATTTAAATTATTTTTACATATTTATCTGAAGAATTTATCTGATGTAGTTCAAAAAAAGGTGATAAATGTTATTCTACACATATTTATATGGGTATTTTTTTCACATCTTAAAAAGACACTGCGCAGTATTGCCACATTTTTGCATAATAATCTTTTCTGGAGGCTGATAGTACTCTTAAAATAATATTTTTCTTCCTGTGAAGCAAGATTTAAGTGGAAGGAGAATGTAATTTTTACAATACTTTTCTTCCTGACTTACCATTTATTTTTATATACATATTGTTGCTTGAACAAATGAAGCCAAATTCATAATATGAGCATTCTGTTTACTATACATTTTCCCATGGTGCGGTGGTTACTCCTCACTAATTTCTCGTCATAAAATTCTCACTTGCACACAAAAGGAACTTCAGTAATGTAAAAGCGTACGGAAAACAGCCTGTAATAATTCATAGGAATATGTTACCGACAAAATCCCACACCAGCAAAATGACACAAATCTATCCTTCCTTTTTGCTTGCTTTCTTTTTTAACGGAATCTAGAAGTATGCACCAAACTCTGCACGTACCAGCAATGTCTGATATGACACTTGGCTCTTTAACCTGCCAGGGCTGGCAGCAAAGAGCGGAATAAAACTGTTTCCTACTCTTGTTGGCAATAAACGCTGCCTGTGTTAATTACACTTTACGCTGGTATTCATCATTCAGTCAACACTGCCTGCTTTGCAGCTTCTCCACCACAGACTAAATCCCGAGAGCACCTCTGCCGATACCAAGCCGTGGCGAGGCAGAAGTCCCCGGGAGCGGCGGCGTTCGGAGACCAGACACGGGCGACCACGCTGCAGGGGACTTCGTTCCAGCAGGGAGTGCACACACTTCAGGTTTGCTATCAGGTTGGAATTCAGCCCAGCGAGGCAAATTTAATGTTGTATTTTATTTTGCCTTGCGTCCAAAACTTGGGGACAGAAATGCTGTAAAGACCGTGGTCATCCAATTAAATGACAAATGACAACAGCGAGGGAAAATTCAGTGCCCCGTAAGCAAAGGAGAAAAAGAGGCTTTCAGCTGATGCTAGGAGCAAGGTCTAGAGAAGCAGCAAGGAAGTTTTTCCAGAAAGGTGAACTACCAGAATATGATTCTGGGGAGGATTAGAGGAGAAACAGATTACAGAACAGGAGATAAATAAAAATGGACAAGCTCAGAAACAAAAGACTGAATGACAAACAGGGGTCTAAGCAGAATATGTACGGCTAAAACCTAGGTAAGGAAAGGTGTGGGCATTATCTGTTATCTATTACCTGGTCTCTTCTCCCAAGTAACTAGCGATAGGATGAGAGGAAATGTCTTCAAGTTGCACCAGAGGAGGTTTAGATTGGATATTAGGAAAAATTTCTTTGCCGAGAGAGTGGTGAGGCATGGGAACACGCTGCCCAGGGAGGTGGTGGAGTCACCATCACTGGAGGTGTTCAAAAAACGTGTAGACATGGCACTATGTGACATGGTTTAGTGGGCATGGTGGTGTTGGGTTAACAGTTGGACTTGATGATCTTAAAGGTCTTTTCCAGCCCTAATGATTCTATGATTCTGTGATTCTGTTCATTATTTTCCTGAAAACTCAGGTGTATAGAGACTTATTTAGCTTTACCAGACCTGATTTCAACAAGTTTTCTGTGTGGTAGCTTCTAATTTGGCTTTCAGATTCTTTAGAGTTGCTGTGAGCCCTTTTTCTACTTTCTTGGTGTGGAGCAAATATATATCCACATAACCAAATTCTATACCTTCTATCATATGTGTGTGTGTGCATATATGTCACGATCTCCCCAAAAAATTTCATATGAGGGTTGGGCCAGGCTTGTATGGTTTTGTCCTTATCATAGCAGATTTATCAATCCTAGTGGAGGCTGTTAGACTTAAGAGCGGGTCTACTCCTATTTGTGCAGAACAGCGCAAATTCACCTCCTTTCCCTGACCCACGTCTGTGACAGAAGTTCTGTCTCAGTGCAAAGCGGCAATGGTGCCAGCTCGTACGATGCTTCATTACTCCTGTCTGGGAACAGCACCGTCGTAGCCAGAATAGGAAAACCAGGACCACACCCAGGCAACTTTAGGCTACGCTGAACAAAAGATGAATTTTCCTCTCCAAACAAAGAGGTCAAAACCAGAACAATCTGTTACCTGGGGGTGACTGAAATCTTTTATTTACTTTCCTATGAAAAGATAGATTTTTTTATTTGAACAGATAATCGCAGGTAATGTTTTTTTTTTTGTGACTGAAATCTGAAAAGTTTTACTTGAAAAACTCCAAACCCTGTAAGCTAAGATGTTTTGCGGGTTTGGGATTTGGGGCAGGAGCTGTACAAAAACACTTTTTTTAGTAATGAATACAATAATTTTGCTACTAGACCTGGGTTTCCACTGAAGTCTAAGGCAGCTACAAGAAAGCTGCATGGCAAGCTGTAAACCTCTGCGATGCTGCTTCCTTGGGACAACACAATGGTTAAGGGAAAAGCCTGGGTGAATCAAAACAAGATGTACCATGGGAGGTGCCCGGAGGGAGAAGATGCATAAAAGAGGATGAAGGAGGAAAGAAAGGGGAGAGCAGAGGGTAGGAAGCCCCTGTATTCCTGAAGCATTCAGGGCATCCCATTTTCCCCCGGCAGCGTTGCTCACAGGAGACAGAAAAGAAGGACTTTACGTGCTAACCTGCTTCACAAGACATGTGCGTGAGCTGATTTGGGGACAAGAATTTGGTCCCAAAAATTGCATGCCTTTTATCAGCGCCATGCGATTTTATTGTTCTTACGTCTTTGAGTTTTACTGGGTTTGTGGGGTTTAAATCAAACAATTAACAACAGAATGTGGTTTCTATTTGTGGTTCCATTCCAACATCTATTGTGAAATGTTATAGTGACACCATTCCCTGTGTATCCCAATTATTGCTGCAGATGTACATCTGAACACAATCAGCTTGTGAAGCCCTGCTGTTCATCTGTCTAAAACCAAAGACAAGAAAACAGGCTCTAAATTGTTTAAGAATTAAAAAAAAAAAAAAAAAAAAAAGGAATGTAAAGAGAGGGAGAGAAACCACCAAGACAGATTTCTTTTTAAATTCAGTCCAGATTGGTGTTGCCCAAAAGCTGTTCCCAACAGCTCATAGCTCTACTGGAGCCTTCGCGGTAGCAGTCAGTGGCCTCAGTCACGTCTTTGGTGTGGTTTTTTCCACAGTATGCCTCCCTTTGACCCACAGGAAGGTCACAGGGATCCTCAGCAGGAGGATAGAGGTCCCCGGGCCCCACAGTGACTCCCCCAGCCTCTGCCCCACAACAGAGGTGCCCACCAGAGGAGCTGGAGCTGCTCCCTGACGGCAGACAGCGAGAGGGGACCCTTGGGCTATGGGGATGGAGGATGCACAGGGGATGCAGATTTGCATCGTACTCCTCAACACCTCGTTCAGAGTCCGAGTCCCGCACACTCCTGCTGTGTGGGCACGGGTGGGTGCTCAGCCTGTGCTAACCTGCCTCTTCCCTGGGCTCTCAGGCACCGT
>NW_010528636.1:1915-11284 GCF_000687285.1 Phaethon lepturus | reverse complement strand
TCTTCCAGTCCGCCCCATTACCTCATCTTGTGGGCCCGCAGTCATCACAGGAAGGCATGCAGCGATATGAATGATTGAAAAGTGAATTAATATTAAAATAGTAACAAGCAATTATTTTAATTAGCTCTTCTTGTCACTGAATTTTCATTGCAAGCTTGCACAACCAAATTATTTCAGTGGGAACGCTGCTGCTTTGTCTTGTAAGGGAGCTCTCAGGCAAAAATGTGGCAGTGTACTTCTAGCAAGTATCACAGATCAATACTCATCTTTTTCCAGATTCAGATTGATTAATATCCATGACATACTAAGTGTAAATTGAGCACGGTACAATTAATCCTCCCTGTGCAAGAGAAATAACCCATTAACTGAAGCAAAAATACGCAATGTGTCAACACCGACCAAAAGCTTAGCGAGATGGAAATTGCTGAGCTTGGGTTTAAATCTGACTCTCAAACACAAATTTGGGAAGATGGTGAGTAGGAGGATCCATTTGTGTTGTGTAATCTCACTGAGACTGGCACAGTCCTGTGGCTCATTCTGGGGCTGCACCAGAAGCGTTTCATCCTCATCACGCCGAGGTCATCCTGGCCCTACACTGGGGAGAGGGAATTGTTCTGAGAGATTTTTCGGATTCTCAATACAGAAGACGTGTGAGAAATTCACCTTTCCAGCGGGCAGACTATTCAGTAGTTGATATGTATCTTGCAAGTGAAATATTGTCTGTTAAATTAGTTGTTTATATGCTTATTTTGCTGAAGCAATGAATTCTGCTTTTCAAATCAAGAGAATGTAGTAACAGTTTCAACTCTACCGTCCCAATGCCATAGCCTGGGAAGGAAGACTGAAAGAAGATCATTGAATCATAGAATCACAGAACAGTTTGGGTTGGAAGGGACCTTTAAAGGTCATCTAGTCCAACCCCCCTGCAATGACTGACTGTCACCTTATGGACCATAAGATCTTGACAACCCATGATGTCTCTTTTTGCTGCTACAGGTTGCTTAATGAGAGAAGACACAAATACAGAAGATTAAAGATTGAAAGTGAGCTCTTACTGTCTGGGAGCAAAGTCCTACGCTGAGAAAGCAAAAGGATCATGAGAACACTCTGGAGCCTGACCTCAGAAGTGTGGTATTCAACATCCCTCCCAACAGCAGCCTGCCAAGACTCCAAATTCACTCTTGGTGGAGGTAGTAGTCAAAGGCAAAAAAGTCAAGGCGAAGGAAATATTAATATCTTCAGGTACCAGAACCCATTTTACTGCAGCTTCCTGAGACAAATACAAATGGCACTAGCAATGTGAGCAGTACCACAAGAAAAGAATTATGGAAAGCTGGTGCAAATGTGACAAAGGCAGGAAAACTGCTTCCAAACCCACAGGAGTCAGAGGGGATTTCCTTCACATTATATCTTTTAGATGATAAAAAGCTATTTTGAACCATGTTTTAATATGTTTATCAAAGAAAAGATACAAATCCAACAATAACATCCCAAATTTCTCACAGATGGAAAATGGGAATCAAAGGGTTTTGCATAGAAATCTGTTCAAGTCAGGTTTTGTTTAGACAGTAATTCCTGCAAAGAATCAAACAACTTTCCCCTCCAGTTTAACTTGGATTGAGCTTGGATTTAACGTCGGAAGCCATCTGTCCTCGCAAATCCAATGCAGACAGAAAATGATCCTGACTGACTTGAACCAGAAATACGTAGTTATTTCAGTACTCGTCGAAGAAGAAGATGTTGGGGTCAAATTATCCCAAGACTATTTCACCACGAAATGGCTACACCCCATTTAGACATTTGTAAGAGCGTGGCTGACAAACTACAGATGGAGTTAAAATGCAAGTTTGAGTGAAAGTAATATTTTATAATATCAGAACTTATCTATTACTGCTCAGTAGGGTGCGCAGAGGACCAAGGGAGGCGAGTTTTACCCTCACTTACTCACGGGGCGGTAGCGATCGGTTAAGCAACGGGGACGATGCCTCGGCATCGCTCAGGTAGGAAAACAGCAGCTGCATTTACCAGGAGAAATGGTCCGTCTGTCTCTCTTCTCAGAAAGAAACACATCTGGGGGAGCAGATGAGTCGCCCTGACCCCGCTAACAGACTAGAGAGCAATGCTGGCCGGTGAGGGGGCCAGGCGCTGGCTAACAGGGCTTGTGGCAGCGCCCCCCTGCCGCAAAGTTCAGCCCCCCGGGCCCCGCCGGTGCCGGCCACCACGCCATGGCTCACCTGCAGAGAGGCTCTCCCCATTTAAACCCCACACAGGTAAGTTTATCATATAACCTTTCACATTTTTCAATTGCACACCAATGTTTTATAGATGTTTACTGTGTGTTACCCATTTTGGACGCTGTGAATATTTTATTTGTGCTTAACTCTACCCTGGATTGAGTTGAGAGTGATGTCAAAGCAACTAAAAAAGAAGAAAAGGCTGAACCTCTGAAGAAGTGTCCTATCTTGCCAGCACACTCCCTGGAGTACCCAGAAGGAAGCAACACAGAGCCCCACAGAAGCTGGTACCAGGAGGGCATAACCAAGACAGAGGTGTCCTCTGATGGCCAGTGGCAACCCCAGCAGGCTCTTTGGCCTTCAGCAGGGTGTTAGGGAGCCTCTGAAACCCATAGGCTCCCCAGGGCATCGCTCACAGTGGTACCGTTCATAAAAATCTGGATTTTCTACAAAAGGAAAAGCAGAGTTTGACTTCTTAATTACTACTCCAAAGAATAGCATATGAGTTGGAAACAAGCAACTGGCACAAGGAACAGAAGCTGCAAGATATGCAGGGGATTGAACAGAGCAGGATGAAATTACTCAGTCGGGACAGAGCCAACTGCCTAGAAGAGCCTGAAGATGGAGGTAAATGTTGCAACCCATACTTCTCCAAGCTGCTGCTGGGACAGAAAGAAAAAGTCCTGATGAGGACACTGCAGTCTCATCTAATGCAACAAAAGAAACTTCCAATTAAGCTGGTCTCAGCACCATTGTCCTGAAAACGATCCTGTGGGAACCCTTCGTGTGATATAAAAAGGAAAACAAGTGATCAAAAGCAGCGGCAGACCCCCAGCTCCCTTCTCTTCTTCACTGATTCAGTCTACTACTGAAAAAAAAAATTTTTCAACAGAAAAAAATCATGTACAAGGAGGCTTTATTTTTGGCCTTCAGTTAGGTGCTTTTTTTCCAAGAGGAGCACCACGGGTACCATGACCTAGACCCAGCACACTCTCAAGATTTTTTTTTTTTCACAGTCCCGCATTGGTACCTATCAGAACGCACTTCACTGTTCAAAATATACATCTCAAGATAAAAAGTCATCAGCATTAAGCTTTCCAGCCTATTAATATGTCATATTTTGCCTCAGAGAATGCACTGCAAGGGGAAACAAGCAGCTTGGGGTTCACAAAGTTAGGCACAGCCTCACTTCTTACCAAAACCTCCTGTCACCTAAGAATCGAAGGTCAGCTCTTCTCTGGGGACAGGTCTCCACCCTGTTGCACCCATGCCTATTTCCCACCTTCCATGGCCCACCCATTGACCCATGCTACGCTTACGTGAAAACTAGCACATTCCATGTTTCATTTTATCCTGAATCTGGGTGGGAACTGTGAATATCGAACACTTTCAGAGAGCAAATGATGCCAATAAGAGGAGACCATCCTTACTTCATGGCAGTTCATCTGGTCAGAGTCTTGCCATGTGTGAGACACAAGGAACTGGGCTCGCTGATGACAACTCCCCAGCTGTCCCAGGGAGATCCAACTGAATGATGAGAGAATTTGAGTCAGATATAAGCTGGGGTTGTTCAAGAAACTCAAATATTTTCATTTAGGGGAATAAAAAACCCCACAACTTTTTGAAAATCTTTATTTTTCTATTGAAAATAATTTCTGAAGACACTTACTGAATAAAGATACTGATTCTCTGGGATTTGGGGGGGGTGGAACAAGAAGGAGAGAGAAGAGGCACACTGAATGCGGGGCTGGAGGGGGAAGTCATGAGAGAAAAGCGTTGCAGGGAGCTGCCAGATTTGCTGAAACCTCTGCTGGCTTGCCAGTCGAATCAGACCACAGAATATTGAATTAGGAAGATTTATGACTGGGAATTTGAGGAAGTTACCTGTGAAACAAAATATGTTATGTGAATGAGATCTCTTCTGTTCTATTGACAGAAGCGTATAATGAGCTGGGTGCCGGGTCCCCTCTGCATTACCTTTCTGGAGATGCTCCGTTTGACTGACAGCTGAGCTGGAGCAAGTCAGCCACAGGGAAAATGAGGGGAGCATGCTCTCAGGAGCTACAGAGCAGCCTTCTGAAGGCTTTATGAAACTTAGGAAGCTGAAAAGGGAAAAAAAAACGTAAAGCAAATACAAACTTTCTTTCTCCCCTTCCATCATTAAACTGGCATACGTGCGCGCACACGCCCGCAAAGGAGCCTCAGAGTCTTTCAAGCACCTGGGAGGGCTGGAGCAAAAGGTCACAGAGTCCACATTTATTTACCCAGCACCTGCTGCAAGAAATACAGAAAGGCTCCATTGGCACCTGGCAGCATGAAGAGCTATCAGGTTACCGTTTTCATGGAGGATTCCAAAATATACTGGGGCATTAGATCCTACCCCGGTATCACAGAATCACAGAATCATTAAGGTTGGAAAAGACCTTTAAGATCATCAAGTTCAACCATCAACCCAACTAAAGCATGTCCTGAAGTGCCACGTCTACACGTTTTTTGAACACTTCCAGTGATGGTGAGTCCACCACCTCCCTGGGCAGCCTGTTCCAACGCCTGACCACTATCATACCAACCAGGATGGCTGGGTGCTCTAAAAAGCCAGCTAAAAATGCCTCCTGTGTAGAGTAATCCGCAGGCGACACAAAGGTGTCACAGCTGCCTCTGCAGCAGCTTTCCCAAGCCCTTTCCCCGCACGGGGGCACGTGCCACATCCAGAGCAGAGCACGGGGCTCCTCTGCCCTACACCAAGTAGCCTCACAGCAGGGAAGAGCACAAGGAGCCCACCGGGCTACCGCTTCTGCGCCACATCCTGCGCTTGGCAGCAAGCGGCGTGGCTTGGCTGGTAATACACTGTGGGTTTCGTCACTCAAAGCCATTTACAGCACCGTAATTCTTACCTCCACCTTATACACGGGGTTTTCATCGCTGGCCACAGGGACCAGATGTGGACAAAAGCTCTGTCCTGCTTATGCCAGCACTTGTGCCATCTTTAAATCGCTGAGCTCACACCTGCACGTGCGGCAGGCAGAGAGCTACCCGCCTGCCTTGCCATGAACGCAGAAGCCACCCCAGGTGCTTCCACAGATTTATAACCCCATAATTACGTTCAAAGTGTGCACAGGATCTGACAAGACACTGGACAGCCTGCTGACACCTTTCGTCTTAACTTCAACAACCTCTCCTTGCAAAATGTTTGTAATCATAAAACTGTTTACTCGGACACGCAAGCGTTCTGGCTAGCAGCCAGGAGGCACCTGAATGTTTTACATAAGAACAAAATTAATCCAATTTCCCCTTGCAATGATATTTCTGTTACAGAGCCTTTGCAAAAAATGCTTAGCAAATATCTGTGAAATTGTCTTTTATAATATGACATACATAGTGACACCACGTTTCTCTTTGGGCGAATGCATGATGTTACCATGAGCAAATACTAACAACTCACAGATGTGAACGCTGCTGTGAACATCAATGCTGTCGTGTCCCCCCTCAAAAAAAAAGAAAACAAAACACATAAAGTACTGTATCTTCATAAATCTTACGGGTTTTACGCATTGCTGCCATTGGAAAAACAACAACATATTGAACGGTGCATTTTGAGACAGGGTGAGTTTAGTAAGTGTACCTAACTCAGCTGAACTTGACCGTACGCCGATCTGCAGCCCCGTATCTGTCACCCAAACACTGCTGCGTGCACTACTGCCAGCGTAACAAGGCAGGCAAAAGGGAGGAAATGTGTTTTAACCGCAAAGTGAGAGATGTCTCCATGATTTATTAATTATTATGTTGCCGCCAACATATTTTGCTACAAGAAATGTCACACACTCTTCTTTTTTCAAAAAAAATATTTATTCGGTTGTTTCTGTTGTTCCAGGAAAGTGTAAATACATTGTACCCTACTATTTTATGTTTTTAAGAGGTGACCTATACTTTCCATTTCAAATGTGGTTTCTTTAATGAAAATATTGTAATGTCAGTCCATGCAAAGCAAATGCATATTAATATGCATTTACATCTGTCTCATATTAATATTCATGCCTGAATCCACATCCCTACACAAAGCCAATTTTCTGACCATCTGTGTGATGGCTGGTGGATGCAATGAATAAATTTTATTTGTGAGGGGAGTGATAAATCATGTATCTTCAGTTTTTCACCCACAATCTCTCCTCTTAGGTGCTAAAATGTTTTCATCGTGGCTAAGAATCTTTAAGTAAACCAAACCGATTAACCCCTTAGCAGACCATGCAGCTTCATTTGCCAGGTTAAAGTCCTAAAGTATAAGGTACACTAATATGACCGAGCAAGTGGTACTGCAATTTTAGGAGGTTTATTTCTTTTCTTTCCTTCTTGAATTATCCCTGTCTCAGAATCACATTCGGTCCGATGGTGTAGGCCAGACTCTCACACTGATGCTGAGGAGTACTTTAGCCTGCAAACAGCCTGACTGCTTGCAGCAAGCTTGTCTTTGGGGTTAAATACTATTCAAAGTAAGATGATTGTAACCCAAACTTCAGTAAAAAAACATTTCACGTGGGTTATTTCACGTTAATTTCACGTATTAGTGCTAAGGCTGGCTATGTAACTGGCCAGGTACTAGCCACAAAAACTGATTGCTACAGCACCCATTCTGCATCAGCTGCTGAGCTTCTGAAGTGCCTCTGACTTTCTCTCCAAAAGAAGTCTGCTACTAAATTCCCAGAGGAAAAATTCTAACCTCAGTCACACCAGTGTCCATCCAGAGTAACTTTGCTGGTACTGAGAACAGCTTTCTGTCAGAGGGTTATTCTCAGATAGTCATAATGTAAATGCAATCCAGTCCAAACACACAACTACAGAAAGCCAAGTGCAACAACTTTCAGTTCTGGAGTGTAGATAAAAAAGATTAAATTCTCAGCTCAGTTTGGGACCCAGGCAGCTGTAAGCCCGGGAGGGTGATTAAAAAGACTTGCTTTCCAGCGCGCTCTAGCCCTGGCCACACTTTAAAAAAAAAAAACACAACAGCTTTTTGAACTATACCATTACCCAGACCCCTAAACACAGACACTTGGTCTCACTCAGAAGCACCAGACTCATTGCCACATCCTGCATAGGCACTGCGGTAATGCAGGGAGATGCTACAAGAGGTACGGTGGCTTCCTCTCCATCGGGCAAGCAGACCACACCTAATGCACAGCAGCAGCAGCAGCAGCGCTGGGTTCGTCCCTGAACACACCAGCCCTGGGCACATTCAGTGAAAAACATGCTGGGGTAAAAAGTGCCAGCACCAGTCACCTCAGGCATCGTTAAAGCATTCGCTTGAATAGCAAGAGACTAGTGTTTGAGTCTTTTTTTCAGTCTGTAGTATTCAAACCGTAGCTGCTACCACCCCAGGGGAATTCCCTACCCTTCAGGCTGCTGACTGGACTTTACCTTTTTTTTTTTAATTATCTCCTCTGCGGGACACACGTGCACACACAAATTTCCAATTAAAACATGGTCTTGCCAATACTAGACTAAATTCTTTTCTCTTACATCTGCAATGAAGTCACTTCAATATCAGGTAATCAGAGTTACAATGACACTGTTTGGCCTGGGATACCAAATTCTCTGCTTGAAGTTGGACTTTGCACATTTTTGTAGATACAGGTTATGGAAACAATAAAGAGGGGAGAGATTATTCTTTCCGCCTTCTAATGTAGGTCAAATCATGTCAGCAGCAAATAACCTACTTCTACCTTGACAATCCAGCCGTAGGTAGTTTGAACATTATTGTGCACTGAACTGGAATCTGAAAAAGGAATTGTGAATGAGCTTCACACTTCATCAGCATAATTGGCAAGAAATTACTTGCAGTTCAAATAAAAACATACAATTGCTAAAAAAGAAGCTCAAACAGCACTACAGAAAATAAGCAAGGTAGTCAGTCAGTCATCATTTCCAAGAAACTAGGTTTGTGAGGAAACTCTGGATGAAAATATATTTACATCTAATATCGTTTTGTCTTAGTACATTGTGTCCTATTTACAGCCCTTCATAATGGGAAAACAGGACATTTCCAGAGACTGCCAAATACAGAGGTTTGCATCTTTATTCCTTCGTTCTCCTTCACGAGGCAAAGACAGGACAAAGCGGGAGGTGGCACCTTTCATCATGACCTTGCCACTCAACGCCAGTAGTGGTCCTGAAAGATATTGCTGTTCTCATGGGTGTCAAGGGACCTACAAGTAATGAGCTAAGTTTCATCAAAGTTCCCAGTGGAAAGCATCTGTATTACAGATACTGCTAGGAAAACTAATTGGTTTCCATGATTAATGAAATTCATGTGGAAATATTGATCAAAACACTTCCTTTATGTCTATGTTTAAAGCATGTGAATAAATAAATTTAATAGTATATCTAATACTTTTTATTTGTTCCTAATGGTTTTAAAGCATAAAAACTGAATGGATACATGTGTCTTTTACCCACTTGGAAAAACAAAAACCATTTCAAAACTGGTTTTCACTTCTCTCATTAGTTTCTTTGATTGCTCATATCTGCTGAGACACATGGAAAATCTCTTATTCACAAAAACAGCAAGGGTAATAAAACTCCTGATGTTTACAGGGGCTACTCACATGCCAGAAGATATGAATGTTTATAGATGCTTTGTTAGGCTGCAGTCTGAATTATTATTGTCATTTTTAAGATTGTAACCGGCCAGCGTAAAGGCTGTGTGCACACAGAGGGTGCAGAATGAGCCATCAGAGAGAGCAAAAAATAAACATGGCTTGCCCAGTTTTCTGTAGCTTCCCGTTTCACATCTTCCACCCACTTCCACTAATGGGACGATCAGCAAGAAATTTTAGAAAGGCAGAAATCAGTTCTGTAATCAGAGGCCTCCCCAAATCAAGCCTAAAGGGGAAGTTTCAAAGTCCCTGCAAATCCACTGTAATTGTGCCGAAAACAGATAAAAGCTGCAGAACCACCGTGGGACAAGGTCCTGGTACCAACACGCTCCCGGAGGTCCCAGGACTGCATTCAGCTCCAAACACCCCTTTTTTAGTCACCCTGTCATTCTTTGCCCACAACCCCCAAAGAAAATAAGTAGCAGTAGCCTTGTATGTTCTAAGCTTTAAAAGATCATTTGTGTCTAAACATGAATAAAAGAATTATT
>NW_010528636.1:0-1884 GCF_000687285.1 Phaethon lepturus | reverse complement strand
GGAATGCCAACACAGGAGGGGTTTCTTCCCCTCGTGCTTTGGGCAAAAGGCATATGCACGCTGTTATCCCCTCCGAGACCCTCTCAACAATTCCAGCACGTCTCAGTGAGACTAATTACAAGAGAAACAGAGAGGCAGCTGGTGTTAGATCCGAAATTCAAGCCCAAGTCAGAGCGCTTGATTCCTTCATTCCTATTCCTAAAGCAAAGACGGGACAGAGCAGGCGACAAACCCATGCTTGTGCTCCGAACACTACGTTTGCGTCTCGCTTGGTGTCAGAGCACCCAGCAGTGCTCATAGAGGCCACGTGTTGAAGTTTCCACCGTGTAGACAGGCAGTTGTAGAGAGATCTGGTGGCTGCCGAGCTCCTGCCGCCTGGCCGAGCTCCGCTTGGCACAGCCCCATGGTCAGTCTCCTCCGGCACGGGCACAGGGAGTCCAGGCTGCAGCCACAGAAGCGAAGAAGGAGTGTGCATTAGTAAAATAGTTCCTCTCAGGGCGATTGCGCTTCTTTATAGTCTTTCTCCTCCCCAGTATCCTTGTGGGTTGTTATAGTCTCCCTCCAGAATGAATTTTAATTTTAAAAGAGCCTCCGGTGGATAACATGAGAAGAAATCGCTTCCCATGGGAGCTGCTGCACTTGCAGCAATAATATTCATCCTCAAGGCTGAAAACGCTGACAAGGTGAGCTAGGTGATCTGTTTCGGCATGGGCTGCCCATCACCCCCACATCACTATCTCCTGACCACTGTGATCAGTATCTATGAAGCTGCCCTAGGGACTGCAAAGACAGCTGAGGAGTTTAAAAGGCAGTTAGCTGAGAAAAACTGCTAATTGACTCATTCCGAGTAAACGACGTGTGTTGCGGGAAGGAGATTTCAAAGAGCAACTGGGAACGTCCAGGTTCCCACCATGCTGGTGCTGCATGAGTACATGGAAAGACCCACCGAGGGGGAGATGGGTTGAAGGGAAAATCCTCATTGTCTTCCATAGGCTCCGAATCCAGCCTTTGCTCTTCCTTTGTGTGTATGAACCTGCAGTCACTCCCTGTAAGTCTCCAATATAGGATGCATTGCTACCAAATAGGGCTTAACTGGAAGTTTGCTGGCAAAGCAGTTGGAAAACACTACTTCATCTACGCAGAAACTTTTCATGAGTCTCAGCAAAACTTCTGCCAGCAAATCCTTTTCAGCAACAGGATATATTTTCTGGTCAAACCGAGAAAAAGGATGCTGTCTATGAGCTTGTAACGGGGACACCTGGAATTGCGCAAAACCCCAGCTTCCAGACCTGCGCTGCCTAACTCAGAAGACAAGCAGTTAAAAGAGCCTTAGAGCTGAATTTTTCATGCCCCAGGAGTTGCCCCAGGGACTGAGAGTCTCTGCTTGTCTCACCAAAGATGTTTCAACCTCTATAAAAAAAGCTGAATATTCAGAAGTGCGAACCAGCATGGGAACAGCAGCCCCATGGTTGAGGCTCTCGGCCAGCAGCCTGGCACTGCGGGCAGATGAAGGTGGGCTTTTCCCAGCCAGGCACAGTGCCCTAAACACCTTTCACAGGCACATGCATATGTCTGCTTCATTTTTCCCAGAAGAAAAAGAACTTTGAAAAGTTTTTGTTGCATCCAGCCCAGAACAGCAGCCTCCTTTCATCTGCAGAGGTCGCGCAGACGAAGGAACACTACCAAGGAGCTCACAGACACGGGCTTCCCCGCTCACCTCCTCCTCCACCAAGAGATCCTGTCTCTTGATGTGCTTGTATCTTCTTTCCACCATGCTCTTTTCATTTCTGTGCTTTTCCTTCTTGTCATTTGATGTTTCCATCAGGTCTGACCTGTAGAGGCAGGAGGGGAGGATCAGAGAATCACAGAATCACTAAGGTTGGA